>NW_023405380.1:22500-69651 GCF_013141755.1 Anopheles stephensi | reverse complement strand
TCCTTTTCCTTGCATGAATGCCTATGCAATATAGCGTAGCAACAACACAGGGAGGCATTCAAAAATGCTTCAACGCAAACTGTTCACGTTAACATAACACACAAGTATGCAACCGAGGCCCACGAATCCCACACGTTCCCTGGACGTTCCCTGGGGCGCGTCCCTCTCAACCAACCGTCCACTGTGGCTATATAAATTGACTATTCTCATGTGCACGTGTTTAATTAGATAGAGAGTGAGAGAGTGTAGTTTTTTTTACCTGGAAGCGCATAATTGCACACACAAAATGCAGTTCATTCATGGCGAACCGAATGAAACAAACGTGAACTGTACTAAACGATCCTTGCCGAACGAATCCTTCCCCCCGTGTAATAGTCCTCGTTCCTCGTCAAACGAAAGGGTCAAGATGTCTAGCATCACACACTCTTCTACCTTCTTCCTCCTGCATGGTTGTTATCTGCGAGCTCTGGTGTAAGAATATCATCGGGCCGATATATACCCACATCTACATTTCGCGTGCCTGTGTAAAGATTTTCGATCGCCCTAAACTCTAAAATATACTTTTTTGTTCACTTTCTCCCTCTCTCTCCATCTCTCTCTTAGGTAGTCCTTTGCTAAGTTTGTGTCTTAGTTGTAGATTTTGCGTTGCGTATGTGTCGCCAAGATAGAGAGAGAGAGAGAGGGAAGGACCTTTATCGAATTAATTATTATCACACATTTTCTTGAACATTTTGCGTCATGATGGCACGCCCAATTACTGTTCCGCGACATGGTTGTTCCGCTGTCTTAATTCAAAAACAAACGAACGAAAATAAAAGCGTGCCACTGTGCCTGTGACCCGGAGAGCAGCAGCCGGATATGTGCAAAGTATAAAGATGCATAATCTTTTCCTGTAGCTCCACACACACACACACACGTGTTCGTGCTCTGCAGAGACTGTCTCTCCGGGGGATGCACTTGCAGGAAAATGCAATTGTGGGTCTCCTCTCTCTAGCAGGGTTAGGTGTGATTATCCGCCATCAATAATGAATACATTCCTATCGTTGGTAGCTGCTGCGGCTGTGTGTGGCCGTATTCTTCTGTCATATATGTCTTGTCCTTACCTATTTTCACATTTATTGCCATTGTCGTCATAATACATGTATTCTCTACCGGACATTCCCGAACACCTAACACGTCCCAATGTCTGTTTCATTCGTGAAGAGCAACAAATAGTTTAACAATCGTTAACCATGGCCACCATTTGTCGCACACGCACTCACATCATATATCGTCGTGGGATGGAGCGGGGTTATAATTGATTTGCAAATTTTCGATCCTGCATTCTTCAAGCCGACCTTAACGGAAAAAAATGATCACTTTAACAATAATGCTTCATTTCGCTCGGTTTTGTTGTTTCTGGGTCGCAAACGCAAACGAAAGCCGATTTTCTCAACGTGCTGATGCGCTGTCGACGCTTCGTCATCATCCCCCTGACACCTGGGGATAGGAGGTTTACGCTGCGGATGCGGCCCCCAGATCGTGAGATTGCTTCTCCCCCTGCGTGCCAGTTGTGATTTGCTGGGATGGTGTTTAGGTCATACGTTGAACACGTGTGTTATCAACATTAGGTGTGTTTGGTTGGTTCTGGTTCTTCCGTGTGAGTAACGTTCGGTTGTGGGGTCAGCCACAAATAAATGCACAGGTGCACAAGGGGTCGCGCGGTATACGGTACCTGCAATTGTTACAAGCCGATATGAGAACGATTTTGCCAAAAGGCGGGACAAAGTCCGGAAATTTGCGATGATCGGGGATCGGGTGAAAGGGGAGAAGGACTATCAGTAGATGAATGTGATTTTTTTATGTTGAAAGCGATGTTGTGTATTTGTGATTGTAACAGATTATACTCACTTTAATCGTAAATTGAAGGTAACAGAGTAAATAACATAAATCCAAAAGCATTATTTTCCTATGAACCTATAAAAGAACGTCGGGGTGTGTGGGCCTTTGAACGTTAAAAAAACGGTACCTTTTTGTATGATGCTTTGGTGTACAGCAAACAATCGTTTCTACCCTCACTACCTCTCACTAATTAAAACTTCCCCCTATAATAATGTTCTACTTTCTCTGCTATGTTTTAATGAGCTTGAGTTTGAATTTGAATTACAACAGTGTAGTGTTTCGCCCCTCTTTTAATTCAGTTGTGCTCTCCGTATGACAACCTTCAGCAGCAGAAGAGGTGTGTGTGTGTGTGTTTAATACTAGGTAGCACAACCGAATGAATGAATGTACCCCATTCGACCGCTCGCTCCGTCTTCGAGGAAGGTTGACGCAATATAAGTTCGTTGCTTGCTTAGAAACCGAAGTATCCGGCAATGGTTGATGCAACCACGATCAGCAGAATGGTTAGACATACCAGAATAATGATCTTCTTCTGCTCGGTTCGAAACGGGTCGGATGACGGACGGTAGTTACGGTGGCGACGAAAATGAGCGTGGTGTTGTCACGGTCGGCGCAGGAAAAGAAAGTTTAAGATAACGTATATAGAAACCAAGAATCCATTTGCATTGCTACGTCTACCGTTCACTAGGGACAAGAAAACGTTCAACAACAGAAATATGAACCCCCTTTTTTACCGAAAAACGAACTAAATCACGTTTTGTTTGGTGTTTATGTGTGTGTGTGTCTTTGGCATATCGGTTGCCTTCGCATGTACAATCCAAATTCTACATCGCACTAGTAGTAAATGATAATTATAGTAATAGCGATACGATCACTCCCTTTGCGGGCGTCTCTTTATAGGTACGAAAATGATAAACATAACAATACTAATTAAATAATCATTTTTACACGCATCTAACTTGTATGATCACATTATCCATTGCGCGGTGCGTGTAGTTTTTGCTAAACAAATTTATTTACATTTCACACAACTAGAACGGAAGAACGGTACGGGGATGATATGCACATTCCTCTATGGTACACACACAGACAGACGGTAGTCGAGCTGCAAGCGTCTAGCCGAGTGCAATCGCAATTCCTATCCACGCTGTTCTGAACTCTGTACACCACCCGGACCCGCTCAAAAGGCAAAAGAACACTCACACACTCAAGCCTGTGCGACGTCGTGTGTGATGGAATTTACGTTGTTCGGTTGTCTGTTTTTGCTTTTGCACACTACTACAACTACGGCTGGATATTACTGATATAAGTGCAACACGTATGTTTGGGTTGTTGTCTGGAATATTTCACAATAAGGATTGAACCCACACTTTACCTCAACCACGCACTGTTTTTTTTTAATTGCTTAAACGGTGGGTGTTGACTAAAAATTATAAATAAAAACTTATACCTCCTTCGGTCGACAAAGGACAAAGGATACGGAAACCGGAAAACAAACTTCTTCTCGAAAAACTCAATCAATGTGGTGTCGTGTGATGTAGCAATGGAATCGTGTGTGTGTGTGTGGTTGTGTCGAGTGATAAGGAGAAGGTTGAGTAAATTTGACATTAAAAAACGTGTTATTATGTACCTGTTTACAATTTACACAATATGCAAAAGAGATAGACACTGTTGTGCTGAGGTGGTGAGTATTATGGGAAAATAGGAGCACGTGAAGAGATGTTTGATACTGCTGTTTCTATCTTGATTTGGTTTGTTCTTTGTGGCATCTCTACCCTCCGGTCCGCTGCTGCTGGTTGCTTCTGGCGCTCATCAGCATATATCTATTTAATGTGTTTCGTCCCTCTCTCCCTCTCTCTCTCTCTCTCTTGCATCTCTGTGTATTTCTTCGAATAGTTTTGATTGCAGCGCTTGTTTGATTGCTTTTCGTTCTAACGCGTCTACGGTGTGGCCCCGGGGGGTGGGGGTGAGGGGGAGGGGTGGTGGGTTTGCACTGTCCTTGCAGTGGTGCCGCCTCATAGCGGAAAATCCGTGTACTAGCACAGCGGGTATTCGCGATTTGGTATCGGGTATTTGGCAGGTTTGGCGTCACGCGTTGTAGAAGTAAGCAGCGGATTGACGAATCGGCGACATTCGAAACGAAAGCGCGGGAGCATTCACAACTGGGTGTCTGTTCTGTTTGAATCTGTTTGACAATAGTCGCACATGGCGCCAAAAAAGTGGTACGCCGTTCGTTGACAATCGAGCCTTTGCGACCTGTTGCTGGTATTCGCAGTGTGTCGCCTTAACTGAAACAGGTTACATGCCGTAGCCACACCGTACACGTTTCTTAAAATGTACTTGCTCCGGTCGTGCGCTGTTGTACGCTGGTGAAATGTACCAAATAAACCGAGGGACAAATGAATATTTGGTGGTATGGATATCCGAGCCGGAGTTCCCGTGCGCTCCCCATTTCTCGGATACTCAGTGCCCCGTGCTCGCACTGAATGCATTATAAGAGAATATGCCGCAGGTGAATACTTGAGTGGTTCTCCTTCGTCGTTACGGATCTGCTTGTCACTTGACTGAACAAATTAGCGGTCGAGTTGCTCTACAGGCAACAGTAACAGTGTTTGTTCTCGATAATTGTTGTCTAAAACCAAACCCAAAGGGAAATAATGAACTGCTCGCTTATACTGTCCGTCTTCCACGATTCTTTGTAATAGCGTTTTTGGTCGTTTTCTATTTAATTTTCATTGCATTTGAGAACACCGCTCTTCGGCTGGGTGTATGCCTGTCGCACGTGCAGAATAAATCATTTGTTCGCCGTTTGTGCATTGAGTTTTGTTGCAGTAGATGTTGTTGTTGTTGTTCAGAATCCAACCACGTGGAACGTCGTGTTTGCGTGTGCCGTCGTGCGAAATCCGCGCCTCAATCTTATCTTCGCTCTTTGTTTTACATGAAGTAGCTACTGACGTACGATGCCACAATCAGCCCAAGCACGGTTAAACAGATCAGGATCATAATCTTCTTCTGCAGAGACGGAAGTTGCGTGCAACAACAACACATCAGCGAACCAACCGCATTGCAAAGTTGGTGTTCAGTGTGTGAATTTGTGTGTTTTTGTCGGTGGTGATCGGTGTGTGTGGGGAGAGAGAAACAGTTTTCATTTAGTGACATTATACATTGTATTTTACTTGCCAACCATACGTTTAGTAACCGTGTAACTACCCCAAATAGTTGTACTGTTCTATTCGAACTATAGAGCCAGTTTGAAAAAGTAAAGCACACACGCACTGTAAATTACTTAAGTAAAGAATAACAAACTGTTCAAGGTAGAGTATAACCAAAAAAGACGATAAAAACATACATGCTACACAATTGATTGAGTATAATAACACAACTCGAAGTCATCCATAACAGAGGGGGAATATTAGAGCAAACGTTATAATCGATTTACACAGCAACGATGGTTGGTCGTGGAAACAAAACCAAAATTAAAATTATTTCTCGGGTGTATTTAGCATCCAGCCAATTCCCTGTAACAATACTCTCACTACGTCACATGTCGGTATTGTATTAAAGTTGAATAATTTATTTGTCTTCCATAAAACAGAAAATTGTCCCACATTGAGTTATTAAATGCAATTATTGAACAAAAGAAACATAACTATGGACATGTACGAAGAAGAACGTAAGACACTAGAGTACTGCTAGAAAGCATTAAATACAACAAACAAAAACAACAAACGTACGCTTAATAGTATACTGCTGTACAGCACACAGTAGTAAAGAATACAGGATAACATTTTGAATCATGCACGCTTTCATTCGTCCCCTTTCACACACCAAACGTTTCTGCCTTCTGCCTCTTTGCGTCACCACAAGAAACGACGGCGCGAGCACAGACCGAGCAATGATGGTCTTCTTCTAAGGAACACACGCATAATAATCTTTGGCGTCGTCACGCGGTAGGCAACACTATCAGACGCTGTTTGTTCCAGCACGAATCAAATCCAAGCGAATCAAAACGGGACATCAATCACTGGAAAATGAAAGCCAACCCGCGCTAAATCGAATCCCATCGCTGGGCCGCTGCTTGCTTACAGACAAAGTACTCTATATTGTTCAACATGTATCACTCGACTCTTGGTCGCAGTATCAGCTAAAAGGAGTAACATTATTTAAATCATCCTGCTCGCCCCTTGTATTATGCGGATTATTGGCATCAATAAATAAAACAGTTACAGTAGCTACATTACTCACACCGTACTATGCCATCTATGTATAATGACTTCACCTCGTGGTGAGTCGAAAACCGGCAACACTCCCTCCCCGCTGCAGGTTTGCACTCTAACTCTTCAATGTTTTCGAGCAGCTCAGGAAGTGTTCATAGTGGAGCAGTTATTTTGTTTTGCATGAGTTAGAATTTAGTGTTTATTTTTCTACGTTTGCTTTGAATGCACCAACGCTCGGTAGCTCAACCTTGCCAAAGAACTACAACGGTTGTACGGTTGTTTTACGGTACAACTGTTAACACATTCTAAGCGTTGTTTTCTGACCGTAAATAATAATGCTCGTGATATGTTACAGAGTTTTATGCGTTCCTCTAACGGGAAGTAGTGGCATTTTGTTTTTTGATTCTCGACGCTTTCCTTACATCTATTACACATTACCAAATTACACTAAGAAAATAAGTAACAGAATGATGATCGTTACTAAGAGGCAAACCGCTATCATGATTTTTTTCTGGAAAATAAAGAGAAAACAAAACAAAAATGAGGAAAAGGTACAGCTTTGCAAGGAGAATTCACCGTACTTTTTTTTCTCCCAACACCATTATTAGTAAAGCACTTAGAAACGATAAATGGGCAAGTGGTAGGATTACTTAACAATGTTATTGTTTAAAAAGTTTGCTCATTGCTTGATGAGCTTCAGGGCATGGTTAGACGAACGAAGCCAAATTAAACTTGGTTAACAATGCTTGTGTGAGATTGTGTTCACTCTGCCTCACGTTGATCCACGTTCGAGTTCATCGAATCTTGCCGTTTAACACCTACACTGACACTGACATTACACTACACAGTGAAAACCTACCAAATTGCAATTGGTGAGCACACATCGCTTCTTTCCGATTGTACCGCACTGATGCCTTTGCTTGTGTGGAGTTTACGTTAGATAGATCGCCAAGAATACTACTAATATAATGATCGCTATGAGAACGCAAAGAGCGACCCAGATTTTTTTCTGCAAAATAATAATAAAGAAAATGGTGGGAATAAATGGTTGGAATTAAAGAAACGTGACAGACAAACTGGTACGATCAAGCGGATCCTGAATCCCGAATCCCAGTTCCTGTCACTTCCACAACTAACATTCACACATGAAATTATGGGAACACACACAATGCTCCAAAAACCCAACCGTTAACAGGTACACTGATAAGTAAGCACATCCTTAAGGCAAAACAAAACAAATTGTACAACCGTTTATACTCGCGTGTAACAATTCTCCCTCACGGACACGCACATTACCTTGCCACTTATTCGAAAATGAAATTGTATAAACACAACCACACAAAAAAAGCGAAACAATAGACAGCACGCACACTATTCTTGTCGATATAATCTGTGAACCTTGCCCCATACTTCATCCTCGTATATTGTCCGATAAAAATGCAGTGAACTCTAGCCTCCCAGAGGTGAACAAACTCACAAAAGCTGTAGAATTTCTTATGCGAAGCGACATTTACCACGCAGTTGTTCCGGATGATGATTAATTTCATACCAACGTATCAATGATTAAAAGATGGAAGCCAAGGTAAGGTTTGTGCTGTGGGATGTTGAAGCCCTTGCAGTATCAGAACCAACGAAACTGTGAG
Source organism: Anopheles stephensi (assembly GCF_013141755.1). Taxonomy (NCBI): domain Eukaryota; kingdom Metazoa; phylum Arthropoda; class Insecta; order Diptera; family Culicidae; genus Anopheles; species Anopheles stephensi. The sequence goes on along the minus strand of NW_023405380.1, from coordinate 61,910 downwards.
ATGAATTAGTAACCGCGTTGATGGATCCCCGTTAGTTTCGCAGATCATTCCACGTCAAAAGAGCAAAGAAAGTGTGTTAGTATAGACAGTGTAGACAGTCGATCACTATAAGATCGCTGTAATTAGTTTGCTTAGGTTCAACCAGTACTGTTGTTGTTCGGAAGTGTCTTTCAACCGGCAACGAGCCAACGTACCTTTCTGGCCTTGGCCATATACTTGACGGCTTGGACCAAATCTTGTTGGCCCGTTGTAACGTAGTCCCGACTGTTTTCCACATGGTACTCAATTCGGTCCACCATTTCGCCCTTTCGTCCGAAGCCGACGACAACGACGACGACGATAGCGCACCACCACCACCGGGTTCGTGTCGGACGGGTGCGACAACGCGAGGTTGATGCAGGTTTGAGGTGGAGCGAGACAAGATCCCCATTCCGTCGCCATGGTCGGGGAAATGGGTGCGTTGGGTGGACCACCATTTTTCATCCAGTTTGACAGGGTTGGCGTAGGATTCGCGTTCGTTTTCGAGTACGTGGTGCAAATCGAGGGAGGATTTGGATTTGAAGCGATCCATGGGAGTGGAAGGGCGATGGGATGGGGGGGAAAGAGCGGTTTTGGGGCCGTACGATTGGCCAGGGAGTGTGTGAGTAGTGGTAGTAGTAGTAGTTAAGCGATCACCGTTGTAAGCAGTATAAGCACAATTGCGGGAGGTAGAAGTACAGTGACCGACAGTCGACCCGGATGCGGTGTCGTTGGTGGCATTGAGGTCGCCAGTTTTCCGCGGAGAAGACAAACTCGGCACAACCCACAAAGGGAGAGAAACAAATACAACATTGTAGAGAGATTGCAACGGCAGAATCAGAGGTTCATCGATATTAGCCCGGGAACAGAAACCGAAGCCACGGATTATTCGGTTAGCCAAAAGTGTACAGAGACAATCCAGTACCAGCCAGTAAGAGGGTGCAAAAACCGTTACATTTTCCACCAAACGTAGCGCGTGGTTCGTTTCGAAGTCAGTCGTACGAGTTCGAGGATTTAAGTGTTAATAAACGTGGTAATTAGTCACCCAGTTCCAGTGAAACGGACACACGCACACACATTCATTCAAAATCACATTTGTGTATTCACTCACGCACACACACGTACACACACAAGCACGCGCGGAAAACAGTTCAAAGCAGTATGATGAGACAAGTCAAGCAGGTTTCAAACAATTAGCAAAGTTTAATAGGTTATTGTTACAAGGACAAGTATGCAAATAGATGTAATTAAACACGTGAATTAAGTTACAGATCGAAAGCAAATAAAGCATGCAAGATTATCCACATATAGAAGCCAGTTTTGAAGTGCATTTTGTAACAAAACATAATGTAAGTTATTCCCCCAAGAAAACATTGATGAAAGTAGTATTACATACAAAATACAGGTAGGTCATACAAAGGGAACAGAGCGGGCAAAGGATCGTAATACGGGATTGAACGAGGTTGGGCGGGATTTTTATCATTTGTTTTTATGCCCCAACGGCACAGGAAACAATAATACATCATGATGGTCACAGAGGATGAGGATTTCAACACAAAAACAATGGATGGAAAGAAAGAAAGAGAGAAAAAACACACAACATTAGCGTAAGAGTCAGTGGATTTACTCACCCGGCGGGCTTTGCTTTGATATTTAAGCGCTTTCTTTGTGTCTTGTGTCGCTGTTTGAACATAATCCATTGCATGTTCGACGTGATATTCTATACGATCAATCATTTCACCCTGAAGGAGAAGGAGGTAGTGTTGTTTTGCATGATACTTTGCGTCACGAACTTAACCATACAACCGGTGAATGATTTGGTAATTGGTTTATACTACAAGTGTCTTGCGAATATTATTAATTGCTGGTTGCTGATCATTGCTTGCTTTTGCTTAAATTCATTGCTGATCACACTACAACGCAGGATGTGCGTGTGGGTGGTGAGGGGTTTGGGGGGGGGGGGGGGTGTAGGTTGTTTAGGCCCTGTGGTTTCTTCTGTATGGTTCCACACACAAAAAAAGAGTCAGCCATCGCATCTTTTTTTTACACAAATAGTTTACACAAGTAATCCTGATGATTTAGCTTTCAAGATAGCAAAAGAGATGGCTAGCTTAATGATAAACACACATACAGAGAGCAAGAGAGAGAGAGACAGAGAGAGACAGAGAGAGTGCTCCAAGGTCAAGTGAATCGGAGGGAATGCAACAATTGTTCACAACAATACAAACACTGATGTTCCTTCGAACAAACATAGATATTACGGGGGAAACACAACATTTACATAGACGCTTTTCGTTTCAGGGTATCCACAGTTCAAGATTACTGGTAGACTAGCGTTAGGTTTGATCTAAAATTACAAGATACTGAAGTATGGCAGGTGAAAATAGACAGGAAGAGTGATAGCAAGAGACAAAACACAGAATTTACATCTATCCATCATCTATCGAATGCATTACGCAGCAATAACTCAAAAAACATTCAAATGAAAACAGACCATCGAATCTGTTTCCAAATTAGCACACAAACGTGGAACGTGAGCCCTTCCATCTCATTTCCATCAGAATCATTTCAGTCTGGTTATTCGTTTCATTATCAGCACGTTCGTGAGTTAGCAAGAACTATCCGTCGATGATACTCGGGCGTGTTTGGGGATCGTTATAGTCGCACTTTCGCTTCTCATCATTCTAGCAGCTCCTTAGCCTCCAAAGTAGCGCTTGAGGATCAACGCAAAGTCCTTCTTGTCCGCTGAAGCACGGTGTGCAACAGTTTAACAAACATTTCTGCATCTGCAACTGAGGGCTGTATGCGACAACACCGTCGAACCGGTTTAAAGTTCCACGGTGTTGGAACAGCCATCAGGTGGATAACGGGGAACTCTTCAAATTACGAGAAAAGCGTTCAATATACTCATTTTATAAATGCTTTAAAAATTGTGAACTAAACGATACAATCTTCTATCCTGTATGTGTCTGTAGTAAAGTTAGAATTGGAAAGGAACGAAACCAAAAATCTGTCAAAGGTGCTGTACTTAAAAAGAGTTTCTTAAAAGTAATGTTCATGCTATATATGGTTCACGAATCGAAAACAAAAATCACTTTTTTACCATTTACCACCTTTTTTTTTTTTTTTGTTGGTTACTTTTTAAACAAACAAAAAACTTCTTTTGGTAACAAGAAAAAAATAAATCCAAAGACACAAGGACCGAGAATTTGATATTGATTATGTCTCAACACTGATGGAGTTTAGCGATAGATGTAACTCATAAGGAGAATCCTGAATCATAGTAAAATTAATACTATTACAAGTGATTTCGTGGAGAGACTCGGAGATTCTACAATGAGCATACGCGCTTCGTCGCGTTCAATACGAACTGAAATCTATTGTGACACGGTGGTATACACACATCACACGAGCAAGGGTGCTAAGTAAGCCATGCATAGAAAATGTCCACCTTACCTGACTTTCAACCAACATAGCCATATCCATGAACATGTCATGCAGTTCCCTAATTGAATTTTCCAATTTTATAATATCTGCATGTCGAGCTTCGATATCGGCCAGAGTTTGCTTGGCTTGCTGAGTCTCCATGATGATCTACAAGCAGGATCGGCGCGTGCGCGAGAGCGAGAGAGCAAGATATTCCGGTTAGAATTGAAAACATTAGACAGCTGGACTGTGGGCTGTTTCCAGCACACTTCCGACCAAAACTAAAGGATCAGATCGTTTACCCCCTGCGTGAAGACGGCCGAATTGCCCTGCTCCAACATTTCCTCAAGTTCTTCGTTTGTAGTCGCTCTACCCGCTGCAAAGAGACGGTTGCAAAACAGTGCGCTATGGTTACAACATATCCGGTTCCGGGTTCGCATCATCTTTGCCACTAACTAATTTCCAGTTGTCGTTGTATTCTTCCTTTGCAACGCTCTCGGTAGTCCGTCTGGGTCCGGTTGTACTCCGTCATGACCTCGACAAACTTGCGCGACAGAGCCGAATGTTGCGTTTTTCGTATCCTTAGATCGGCATTCGACTTGCTCTGCTGCTCTTCCTGTTCAATGTTTTGCTCGATACCCTGTGGGTGTGTGTGTGTGTGCAGAAATAGGCGATTAGGCGATGCAAACCGTTTCCAACGAACCATAAGTGACGACCGATCGGGCTCGTCCGGCCATCGCTTCCATACCTTAAGCTTCCCTCTTACTCTGTTGGCAGTTTTTTTAATGTCGGCCATGAGGTCTTCAAGTTCCTGTTTGGTTTCTGCAACAAAGAGAAGGATTTGGTGGTCAGGTTAACACTTTCGCGTAAACGCAGCAAAAGGGCAGCAAACTTACTCTCATCTGACTGTGGGGCCGACAGGATGGCACTGTGTTTTTTCTTCACTTCCTCGACATTAGCCTGAATTTTGTCGATCATCATCCGTATCTCTTCCACCTCTTTGAAGAAATCTTCCATGAAGCTGCCCTCCACCGGCACAGCCACATCCTCAGGCATATCCTCATCATCGCTCTGTGCCTATTATACCGTAGACAAAAATATACGAAACAAATGCATTTATGTATTTGCACCTTACAATGGGCGTTGCAAACATTGTACACGTTAACTGGTATAAGAGTACAGCATCATACTACCAAAAGAATAGAATAAAATGCATCATAAACCGAGAGAATCAAAAATTAAAAGTTTTTTTTTTCACAAACGGGCAAGCATTCCCCAGGTTAGCCGAAACCGAACAGCGGGTACAACAAGATCGGAGAAGTTATTTTAAAACACAGCAGAGACGGTATATTGATCTCCAAAATCAATATCTTAAGAAAGATCAACCGCTGCTACGAAAGACTCTTTGAAACATATTAGAGATTGTTTAAAATACGCACATTAAAAGTGATTTAACCAGGCCGTATAACTAACAGATGCAGCAGTGAAGTACATCCTGCTCGGCGTTCAATCGATATTTCATGCCATGAGTCACCATTATCATTAAAAAGACATCCAAACTCTATCTTGCTGGCACATTTGAATCGAAAACATCGTTCAATTTTAGATCCAGCTTTAGCAACATTCGGCACATCATATAACACCACACAAAACATGTATAGTCCAACGAAGTGCGTCCGCCCTGCCCTACAGCAGCGTCTACTCTCGTGCAATAAAACCGCACCCATCGGATGCAGCACATTGCAGAAGGCAGTTTTCAAACGGTCGGTCCCCGTACGGGATGCGGGGCCCGATATTTACATTCAACGTTCAACGTCCCCTCTAGCCTTTTGCTGACGCCTACAACATAATAATCAGCGAGCGTGCGTGAGGGCGTTCATCAGCGATCTATAAGAGGAGGTTTCTTTCATTGTTCCCGAGCCTCTAAAGAGTCATGCGCGCAAACGGTTTGCAAAACTTGCTACCATGCTTGCGTGTTACGGGCAGCGTGACAAAAAGAGAGATGCCGAACGGGATGGATCCGCAAATGTCATCGCGTTCTACCGCCTACGTCGGACACAAAAAAGCCACCAAAGCGCCCGAGAGTGGTTATGAGCCACCAGACGCCTCCATCGTGTTAAGGCATGGTACGTTTTGTTATTTAACATAACCCTAGCTTGTGTCGTACTAGATCTATGTAAGGAAAATTATTTACTTATTTAACATTAAAAACGAGCGCACATCATCTCTTTACAAAATATGTATAATTGAGTGCCGTAAAACGTGCAGAAATCCACCATAGCCATATCCTATGCTTTCACCGAAGATGCATTAATCGATGACGTCAATAAAACAGATCAGTTTATGCGTCGGGTATGGGGTACGCGGACTTACTCTTATGACGTCGGTCGGTTTGACAAACAATATCTGCTTTCCAAACCACGTCAGTGACCATATCAGTTGTCACCCACACACTGTACTGCTTTCACCATGCAATTTTCACCAACAGCAGGCCATAGATAACAAAATCTACTATCGACATTGATAAACATCAAACAAAATGTAACGTGCACTCAAACGCAATCGTTTTTTTTTTTTCGTTTACAAGGTAGCCCATCAAATCGCCGACACCATCCAATCCTTCCTACAAAGTACCAGGCGTCTCCATTGAACTGTGTTTCAAATGATTTCGTGTTTCCCTATTCAACTATAGGCGCTGAGTGGAGTGTGCACATAAATTTAATACTTGAACAACAAGCGATCGAACACGTTTGGTGTTGGATTTTATCAATTGTCCGAATTCCGAAAGCTTTTGGCAGCAAACCACATACACACACACACACACACAAGCCAATCTTGTTGAATCCGGCATGGATGGTTACATGTTTCTATCTTTGGCTTCTTTTGTCGGCCTGTGTAATAAACTGTTACACACACAAAAAAAGCTGATTCTTTTCATTCGATGCATAGTGATAAAGCATCCTCTATTAATAGCTGGCATACAAAAATGCTGCGCTGTTTGTTTCCCCTCTTTCGTTCCCGTTTTATCTCCGGCCTAGAGCTAGCGGTACAGCAGCAGCATCAGCAGCAGCAGCAAGTAGGCGAGAACTGAGAGAAACAATTTTAGAGATCAGCTTAATATTTTATGAGCTGCCACTCTTTGCCAGCCAGCAACATTTTGCATCGTTTGTTTGTTGCACGCCTTTCCGGTTCAAAGAAAAGACTCGACATCAAGGACTCGGTGTCCGACGACGCCGAACGACGAAGCGGAACAGAAAATTAATTTCATTCATGCTGCACCATGGAAGTGGAGCGTGCACGTTGCACAAAAATTGCAGCATGCATTGACAATAAATTTGATATAAAGCTACCTCTCCCAAATGAGACTTGGTCGAGCTGAGGTTATGAGGAACATTTTTAAAGCGCCAAGCACGTAACATTAGATAAATCGGCGTGCTAGCAAGCCAGTTAGCGTTCCGTTGCCGAGGCCGTATCGTACGAAATTAAGTCGCACAATCGAAGGTATTCATTCCGTCGTCGGTCAGGGCGCATTCATCTTCCCACGGTATGACACCGGAGATATATATGCGGGCACAAGAGAGCACAACGATTAAATTGTTTTCGCATGACGATGACCGGGCAAATTATGTGGGAGCTTGATCTACTGAAGCTGCGTGTATGGCGGACAATAAAACATAAGAACACTTGATGCACTCGATTGGTTCTTGGTTAAATTTACCGATGACGAATGCTGCAACAAACTTGAGCATCGTTTCGTTGTTGGATAAATATCATTTATGTAAATTTAATTTATCATTCAACAGGCTTATAACAAGGGCATTACGTTTGGCCCTCGCCCTCGCTTGCCTTAAACTGTTGCATGGAAGCATTTTTCCTACTTATAAGTATAAACAATGCCGAGCGTCAGGTGGAAAAGCTTCAAATAAAACCGTGTCCGTTTTAAACCTCTCGCCATAGCTTTCCCACCACGTGATATGGCGGCGGGTGGTGTGTCATTGTGAAGTTTCGTTTTTTTCTCGCTTTTTTGCTTCAGTAGTGTTTCCATTGCAATTACAACCAAATTCTGCTTCGTGCGTGAAACCAAACACCCAAACACGTATGTGTGAAATAAAGAGAGAAACGGAGAGATCGAGAGAGAGTGTGCAAGAGAATCGAAAACCATTCAGCCCATTGAGAGAATGTTGGCGTTCAAGTTCCACCTTTGCAATTAACCTCATAACCAAGTAATCGACCTCCTCCTCTACAACGCCACGGTACGCGGTCGTCGGTATCTACGCCAAGACATGAACATCACACGCGCACACACAGACACACAAAATAAGCGACAACAACCCGTCGAGAGTTTTTTCCGGCTTCAAATTTCCAATCCCTCCCACACCAATATGCGTGGTGTGATGATGACCATAAAGAAAAACTCCCCCGTGCCGTTTCACACGCACACACCACAACATTGTCAGCAACATCATCATGAACGACCGAAAAACCAGGTTCCCGAGATGCCAGTGCGCATGATCGCTGACGCGGACGAGTGTTGCAGACCAATTTCGCTTCCTCACACACACCAAGACACGCTATGCTATCGTCCTTCCGCCCACCGATCCATAACGCATTGCGGTATTCCTGACCACGGCAAAAAAGGGGATCCTTGTGCCTTTCTTTTTGTCCTTTTTGAGATTTGGGGGGGCATGAAATGCATGGTGGTCTCGCTACGTCATGCGATAAGAGAACCGACCCGACCAAAACCCGGGTGATTTTAGCAGAAAATAGAGGTTGGGGAAATATATTTTACCAGCTAGAATTCCGTCAGACTGGATCGATCGGATTCGCCACTACCAGGTCGGCAAGAGAAAGTGGCAAATGATCGGAAGAGTGCCGCCAACGGTAGACGCAAAATCACTCCGAGAGAGAGAGTTTCCGTACGATCTTGAACTTTGTTCGCCCTTGACCGCTTCGTGGCAATATTGCCAGCAGATCGGGAAAAAGCGATCCGAATTTTTGGCCACAATAAACCAATAACTCTTTACTCTCTCTCTCTCTCTCTCTCGCTCTCCCGAAATACAACATGTTCCTGTTCGATAAAACGTCAATAAATCAATTAATATCATCTACAACACGGGGGCACCATATAGGACTCGTGGTGGAAAAGGCATATAGACACGTAAAGAGTGCAAATTACATCAAGGGCATCAGTAAGGTCGTTCGTCTGTATACACGGAACACATGCAAGCAGAATGAGCTAGCTCTCGGTGTAGGAACACCAACGCCACTCGCTACCAGTATGGTAGAAGTGTTAAATGCACACGACGTTCGTTCGATCACACTTAGCACTCAAGCGAGGGTATTTTAGCCTAACGCAACAAATCTTACAAACAAACACTGATTCGCTCACATGCAACAAGCGAAAACTTCACAGCAATAATAAATACGGCCGGTATTTCCCGTGATACATCCAACAATCATCGATCCCTTTAACATCAAAGCCACGCGGACGGCCAACCGACCGGCAGCTCTAACTGATTATTATTGAGCGAGTTTTGCGAGTGAGTCTCCTCTAGCCAAGTTCGCTATTCGCTGCCCTTTTTAAGATGTGCTCCGTTTATCAGGCACGGAGTCGCGGTGATATGGCCGGCATAGAGGTGTATTATTGTTCCGTATCATCAACACACTGACTGTTGGCATTTGCAAAAATCGCCTCCAAGTCGCTTATCTCGCTTTCGTCTGGCAACGTTTAGGTTTGTTTTATTATTTGATTTATTTTTTGGAACACACACACACACGAGTAACGCACCCTCCAACATCCAGTGTTTGAGGTTATCTCATCAAAAAAGCCCTCCCGCCCATATTCATTACACTATTGCCCGTCGGGTGTGCAAACAACATGTGTCCTTCTTACTTTCCTACGATTGTGCTCGTACGTTTTGCGTCGTGGTGATATGGGCTCAAGATAGCGCTTCAACGGACAACGGACTGGCTGGCTACACGATGATATGAATTCTATCAGTGTGTTCTACACGCCGCGTAATCTGTTCCAAACAATATCCAGTCATTCGGGAGCGTTGCTTTTTAACAACTGATGACTCACATGCCCGCAGCGCAGCAGCAAGTTCGACCGTGTGACTGGTTCGAAAGTGTCGCTTCAATCAACAACCAAAACTAAGCTGTGAGCTCACACTACATGGTGGTGCTAAGTGAGACACGTACACTGAAAGTGTGGACCCATAGACGACTGCAGTTCAAGGTTTGCTGGTCGTGCATCTCACGCGGGTTAATAATCCAAAAAAGGAAGACGTTACTCACACTGGTTCAATCACCCGGCGTTACCGAGCAAGACCGAGCGGCCTATATGAGTCACCTGTACATACAACACAATTGATTCAACCGTTTAAGCAAATTGAGCACGAATTCATTTTTGAGAAACATATTTACATCACCATTAAGTCACTGATCGATATTATATTTGCATGTTTCAGTTGGGGCTACACTCGTTTCGAGATTAGATTACTACTTTTAGTTTATGCAGGACTGCAAATATAATTAACCAATTTTTCATTAATTTCAAACCCTTCATGTGACCGCATTTTGCTACCACTAACGGCCTTTTTGCATCAAATACGAGCTCTATGAACTTGACGAGATCTATCCCTTGTACAGTGCTTAAGCCTCCATCATGGTCTCCTAATGATAATAGCACCGGACAACCAAGCGGGTAATAAGTTTTTAGGCTTTCCACATGGCGTGGGAGATCGAAATTCAGATGAAGAGATGGCGTTGATACTTCCGCCATAAACCGTAACAGGTAGCGGAGATTTCTGCAGAAGGCCACGGTCACAATAATTATGTAGTTTAAACGCATAACAGGCTATCGAATGCTTGATAAACCAAAGGTATACATTTCCCACCAAAAAAAATCAGATTTTGATAGATTGCTTTTGAAAATTATTTGAAATTTAAGTACTTAACAATATTTAAAGTTTTTCAGCGACAATAGAAAGGGCATGCACAATATCGTATACCAGGCAAACACATCATTAAACGAAAAACGGAAGCAACAGCTCATAAACTCACCTGCACGCAACACTTAACATAAATAGAATGTGCAAAGAAAATGTATCACGAACAAAGCATAAACAAAAGTTAAACAAAATCATTTTCCTTCCGACATCGACCATCTCCTTTGTCAACCGCAAGAGATAATATTCACTCACAACAGAGTATGGTTCCCAATGAAATCAGCATTTTCAAGCCTTAGCATGCAAAACGGAGGGGGGGGGGGGGAGTGGACGGATCAAAACGGAACAAAACCAAGGGAAGCAAGATTAAGAAAGAAAGAAAAAGGAACGGTTAATCGGTAGCAACAATATATCGAAAGAACTAACCTCTATATCCTTTAGTTATTTATTCACATTGTACAATACAGTGGTGATGACGGGGGTTTGATTGGTTTTTTTTTTGTTTGTTTTATCATTATCATTTTTGTTTTCCATTAGTTTGCACAACAAAACACATCCACAAAACCACAAACGATTACACACATTCAGATGGACACGATAGCAGGAAGATGATTCATATTTGGTGGTATTGGTGGTGGTGGTGGTGGTGGTGGTTGATGGTTCATTTTGCAGTACAGGTAGAAGTAGTAGTAGGAGTAGTAGTAGTAGTAGTTACAGTAGTAGTAGTAGTAGTGGTAGTAGTAGTAGTTACAGTAGTAGTAGAGAAGGTAGTTGTTGCAAATATATGATGATGATGGTGGTGGTGGTGGTAGTAGTAGTAGTAGTAGAAGTAGAAGAATACAGAAATAGTTATGAAAATAGAAAATAAAAAAAAAACATTTATTTGTACATTTATTTACAACAGTTATCAAATACGGGGCTGGTTACAAATGACAGATAATACTGCTAAGATTAGCTAAGATAGAGATTTAAATTATAAAATAAAAAAAAAAACAATAGCACGATGTAATACATAACAGACGACTATGGCGCTACAACTACAAACATGACAATCGATGCATATTGTATTCAGTTATAGATGAATCAAGTTATATAGATCAACGCAAAACAGTGGATGTTACTTCGTTCTATCCCGAAACTACTCAGAGAGGGAATATCTGGTGTAATTCTGCAATCATAGGTGCTGGATATCAAACGTCAATCTAATTTAGTTAGTTATTAGTAACACGCGCTCTTCAGTAGAATGTCTGTGGCATTACGCGATAAACACAGGTTCCTTGAGTGCTTACAAAATGCTTAAGACAATAAAGGAACACCGAAGGTAATATTCTATCTGATCAGTTTTCTACTTCTTCTTGTGTCAAGGACCTGTTTGAACATGGTGGCCATATAATAGCTTACTGGAGTTATTCATTCATTTTGGAACGGTCCGGTGGTCGAGACGACAGCAGCACCGGTCTTCAGACTGCAGGAACAGGGTACAAATCCCATCCAGACCACAGACCGCCTTACCGTACGAAGGACTGACTATACAGCCCAGCTACGGGTAAAAGCAAGTCACAGAAAGCTTTGTCACAGAATGATTTAAGGCGTTAGTCTTAAATTTTTAAATCAGTACAACACTCATTCCATCCGAAGTACGTTCGTCTACAACGACCAACATATACATTTAAACAACGATATAAGGCACAACAATTTACACCAAACATTTGATACACATAAAATAACACAGATACACAACAAGAAAACACACATAAATCCACATAATCAGCACATTTATACAGTACGCTAACTACTATTCAACCGAGGATTGGAAGAGACAATAGAATGGCCAGCAAAGCAGGATATGGCTCAATGGTTCATAATTTCTTAGATAATTGTATCTCACCCAAAGTTAACTAGCTATGCACGAAACACATAATGCTTTAAGCGATTCGTGAACCAGCTTTATGCAACCCGTTTGCCCTTCAGCTAGAGCTGCAGTCGCTAATTTACTAGCTTTTCAAATTAAATCTTACATCAATTTGCCCTTAAAAATGCTGCATATGACTAAAGCAAATATCTCTTTATGCAACCAAACTCGTCAACTCGTTGCTTGAGCAAGTGATGTTTGTACCACAACCGCGACAACTCTGATCGAAGTTGCAAACTTGACCAATGTCGCCCTCACATTTTCTTCTTCATTGCATTAGTGTTTTAAGCAGCACCAAATTTGGCAAACGTCTGGCTAAACAAAAAAGTGATTAGCAGTGGAATATGCATGTTTCTGGTTGGCGAACAGCTCGTGTCGTCTGGCGAACGCTCGCAGACTTCAGCGCTAGTGCCTCAACTTCACATATCCTTACGGGTCGAGGAAAAAGAACGAAAAGCACACAGGACTGAGTCAATTGATTCCTTCAGTAAGTTCATTCGAACACATTGGCAAAAGTGTAAGGAGAACGGGAACGAACGCTTTTTCTGCAGTATTTTCCGCCTCGCACTACGCACACACACACGAGAAAAGCAATGCCTTAATGGATCCTGCTATCTCAGTTCCTCTCTGGTGGGAAATATCCTTATCATGAGAGACTGGGCAGCAAAGCAAAGGTGCCAGCGTGGTTTAATGTTGCGTTCATTTTGTGAATTTTCGCCGACGATGCTGCGGCAGTATACGCGTGACGGGAACACGAACATCTCCTCCACTTTCTGCGACTTTGGTCATACTCTTCGTCTCTAACTTCCTGCTCCTTCTGTCTCTTCACTTTGAGATGTGCTTTTCTTCGTCTTCATACCTTCCCCTTCAATACAACACAGCAACACTGTGCGCAGTCGCAAGCACAACACAACACGAAGAGACGACAGTGGTGTGCTTTTTAACGAACGGATGTACTTCTTCTCATAACAGAATTTATTCTTTTGCTTGCAACAATTAAAATTTCATTCTTTTGTGCCCAATTTTTCGATCTACTCATTTTCCTTGCTTTCCTCCTTTTCCCCTAAGCCTTTTCTTTTACAAGTTATCTCGTTTTAACTTTAGTTATTGTTATCCCTTTTAAAAGAAGCCAATTAAAATGAAATTTACTTTTGCAGATGGGAACTACTTATGATTCTACTTATGATTTACTTAAACAGGATAAATGATCAACACATACTTTCAAACAGTCCTTTCCATAAAGAACAGGAAAACCATTTTCAAACAATTGTCCATTCATTTCTTGTACAGACAGTATATTAAGAATATATACTTCAACAGGTCCTTCATGGCACAACTTTCCAATGGGATAATGCACAACACATCTTATCTTATCATATTGAAGTTAAAAAAGATTTTTTTTAACTGTAATATAAAAGACTACATGTCCGCCGTCATTTAAGTCCATAGTTACATTTGGAGGACAAACGTAGCTATTAAAACGAATCCTTTTTTCAAGAAATTCAGAAAAAAACAACATCCCATTGATAAGTGGGAGAGAATAATTGATCGTTCGTTCCACGGCGCGGTTGTGAGAATACAAACACGGCATGATTCACCTTTTTCATTCATGAACTACTCTAGGTACAGTGTAACAGCCACCACGACCAGAAGCTGAAAGGGAGAGGGGGGCGTGTAAGAGAGCGAGAGAAATAGAGAGCGAGATGAAGGGTATCCTAGTATCCGGAACGACATTCTAGACGTTTTACATCACCGGTTGAAAACAAAAAAATAAATACTTTCGTCGCATGCTACCATCAAACAGCATGCATCTTCAACCGCCGGATAACTGTTGCGGAACTCTCCAGGACCATTTTATTAGTTGTTGATCGATCTAAGCCGACCTAATCGGACTATTTCTGCCATTCACAAACGAATTGACTATTGTTTGAAAAATTAATACACCAAAGGGAACAAAAGTCGTATCGGTATTACCCCGATTCAACCACATGGCCAATTCGCGGAAAAGCGTCCACTCACATGAACGCTCTCTTACTGAGCTGCCAGCCAACATTAAAATAAGTATCCAGATAAAAATGAAAGAAATCCCATTTGCTCGCTCCCATGTCCTCTCGCGTTCCCAAGAGCTAATGGTTTGCACGCGTCCCACGTGCGTCTTGCGGCTTCCTGCTGACGTCCTGAGCCCAACAAGAGGCTCCTTCAAGAAGAGCAAATCCATTGAAAAGGGGATTCTCGATGAACTCTCGCATTTGCAAGAGCAACCAACCATTCCCGTGCGCTACGCTACTAAACGCGTTCATCGAGATGCACATTACCAGGAATGGATATATGAGACGTTAGTTCCCCTGGGTTATGAGGCTTGGTTTGTGCAAAAACTACTGTGTGCGTGTGTGTTTTTGTGCTACTATTTTTCGCAACCATTTTCCACTTCCTGCCAGTGTTGGAAAACTCTGAGCGAGAGATGGAGAGATAGCGAGAGAGAGAGAGCAAGCCTCCAGGCCAGCCTGCCAACGCACACACACACACGCTCATGCCACGATCGGCCTTTTGCGTGAGCGAAGCACACAAAAACCCAACGCAACAGCATGGCACAGCAGTAGCAGCAGAATAGCGCATTCTCACGCCGCCAAGTGGTAGATATGTTTTCGGGGAAAAAAGGAAGAGTTTCTTCACCGAATCCTGTGTGTCACACGAGTCCCATTCCTTACCCCCCTCCCAGTAGTAGTATTCGGGTGGGGTCGATTTTCGATCCGATCCCTAGGAACAAAATTCTTAGCACGATGATGAACACACCGCGACGAATGAACACTTCCTTCTATCAGATTGACATTTAACTCCGAGCACCTATGGAATTTTTTGTTGGTTGGCTAGAGCAAACCGTGCTAGGGTTAAAATTAAATACAAATAAAAGACTAGGTTTTACTCATACTACTAATGTGGACATGGGAAAAAATCATAATATGAGCTCGTGAAAACTTATCACGAAAATTCTATTCTTTAAATGCACTGAATGGTCTTTTTTTTGGTTTCGAACGAGTGTGGGTATGGTGTAACTTAAGCATTGCTAAAAGTGGTAAATTAAAGGTCTAAAGTAACTAATATGCGCTAAATATGCGGATAAAAACTGAAGGAAGACTTACCGCTTGCAAGGCTGCTAATCTGTCCTTCGTCATTTTGACCGCTTCTTATCGCCGGTGGCTCCCTCTACGCACTTCCTGTAAGGGTATGCTGTACACCGTGTATGTGTACGGGGCGTAAATATGTTGGTGTATGGATCTATGTGTATGAATGTGTGTGTCGGTATGTCCGTCTGCTTGTCCTCTACTCTCTGTTTCAAAATGCTCCTTCGCGGATGTTTGCGATGATTTTTTTTTCCTTTTTTTTTCGTTGAAAACCAATAAACTTATACCGCGACGATGCCGAAGAAAATGTGTCGTGGGTTTCCTCTCCAACACACTTCACCGCTACTTCCGCTACTCCACCACCACAGACAGAGATGCCGCCACCGGACAAGAGTCACCCTTTTACCCGACTACTTCGATCGATCGACGGTCGCGCTCTATTTTCCCGTTTGGTTGATGAGGCGGTAGCAAAACGGTTCGGCCGAACGGGCTATGGCGAAGGATATTAGAGGAGAAGGTGCAACCGCTTGGGATCCTCGGCAGATTAATATTTGCTCGTCGTCTCTATAGCCCCGGTCACGCTAACTGTTAGCACCGCCTTCAAACCTTCAACACTCTTTCGTACCACTTTTCACCACTGCACCTACAACAACACGGCTGCTGAGAAGATAGATAGATAAGAATCAGGCTACTATGTGAGTAGAGAGCGGGTAACTACTACTATCATTCGATTCGACCACTGCACATGATGGTTGGCGGCACACCCTACAGCACTGCTCTTAGTAGGCTTTTGCTGCTGTTGCATTGTTATGTTCGGTGACCAGTTTTCCAGCGGCACGAAACAGCACCCACCATATCTCTCTGCGTCAATGGCGCACACAGACTCGCCGCACTCACATACACACAGACACTCACTGTGCACGAAACGAAAGGGCAGCTTCACCCTCGCGACTGACCCACAAAAAGGAAGGAAGAAGAAACTTCAGCGGGCAGCACTGCCTGTGCGAAGGTGTTGCCATGAAGTGACCCCGACGTCTAGAAGGGGTGTGCCCTTTCCATCGTGCTCGATTGCTTCTTTTTCTGGTCGGAAAATGACTGGAACACTAGTGTTTTCCGCGAAACAATACGCCACACTAAAAGGCTGCACTATTACAACATAATTGTGATAATTTCAGGCCCGTCCCGGCGCAGAAAAGAAGACGGGCGGTACGCAGGTCGAATCGAAGAAAGGGTCTCTGATTTTAGTAGCTTCCGGACTGCTGGCTGATCACTCCCAGCAGCAGTGCGTCATCGCCGTGACTCGCTTTGGATTTCCTCAGGTTTGAATTTTCGCTACTAAAAACACATTAGATTTGCTCCGATTTCGCACCGATGCTGATGATGGTGCTGCTAGCTATCTATATCATCTTACGGCTGCACTACAGTATCTAACAATCGCCCGCGACACACAGGGGCTTCGGTGGAAAAACGAACTTCTTTTGTTGAAAATCGATATCTTCACGCGACGACGACACCACGC
Organism: Anopheles stephensi; assembly: GCF_013141755.1. Taxonomy (NCBI): domain Eukaryota; kingdom Metazoa; phylum Arthropoda; class Insecta; order Diptera; family Culicidae; genus Anopheles; species Anopheles stephensi. The sequence continues at coordinate 44,963 of NW_023405380.1, read as the reverse complement.
GTACTCGTCGAACGAACTGCTCGAATGTCGTAATGCAGCATTATCAAGTGTTTTTCTCTGCCCCAAGTGAGTCTGCGTGTGCGACATTGCAGGGTTGGCCTCCCTGTACCGATTTCCATGCTTGGGAAAGTGCTTCCACATGACCGCGAATCGATGGCGTATTGCTTAAAATTTCGCCAAGTGTGATTCTATATAGATTCTATATGAAACAATAAGAACCAATCTTTCTAAATGCAAACTGAATTATTCACATTTATCAGTTATACGACGTTCACTAAACTTAACAATCAAAACAATAACAATTTCCATATCAAAAACATAAAAATAACACTATGTCGATACGTGAGTAACCCTGCATCCTGCGTAAAGTGAGTCGAGCAATTCTCACTTTTTCTCAGCGCTCGCTCTGCCTGCCGCACTCTCTCTCTCTCTCTCTCTCTCTCACGCTCTCACATTCACGTTAATTCACGCCACCAACCAACACAGACAATTGTCCCGCACGTATATGGAGGAAAAATTTAGCAACAAATCGCGAGCAATTATCGATTTTTTCCTAAAACTACTCTACGACACACACGCACACACTGGCAACCACGTTGCGTACGGCTTTCGACTAGGAAGAAGCGCTGGAGCGAAGCCTATGCCAAGGAATTAGTCATCGGACAACGCAGAGTCGCTTTTCATGAAACTTGCACACTATCTTCCACACGATTTCACTCACATACACGATTATAACGTTCACCAACTATTCACATTTCACACGGAAGCGCGGATTATTCACCTAACAAACCTTTAAACGCGGAAACATTAACTTTTCATGCTACCATTTCCACTGTACCACTTTTTAAGGCCTTGGCCGAGCGCATACCTACACACAAGCAAAGCAACATTTTGACAGCTAGCCTAACGTCTGATGCTAACGTCTGAGTTGTCATGCGTCTGCGCAGGATCAATTTTGAAACTTTCGCGACGGTTAAACATTTTCGATACCATTCACGGGTTACCGAAATCCTGCCTTTTGTCAGGTGTGATTTAATTTTGATAAAATGTAACTTATTAGTAGTATTTACAGACTCGTATGAGGTAGGAAGAGGCGACATGAAGAGATCATTTGATGAATGTACATAGATATTACGCAAAAAAAACTTCATCAGGCAAGCCGACGTACATAGCAAAAGGCCATTTCAGTTTTTCGGTAATTTTTAACGCAGTTAATCTTCGCTTCCTGTAAGGATCTTTATTAACACACAATTATCCATTTCTCACGCAGTCCCTGCAGCCTTCTCGTACTAGGACATGCATCTCTCAAACTCATCATCATTCGAATGCTCAAACCATTGCTTAATTATTACAGTGCGAGAGTACCTCCTCTTCTAGCCTGCGTAATTCAATTACGTACCGTTCTCACAAACATCCAGGGGGGACAGTCACAACACCGCCAAGCAAGCCAGACAGTGCTAAAGCAATACGTTTGGGAAACTGAAGCATAATTTCTCAAAAAAAGCAACAGGATAATTATCCCACCATGGTATTGTTACGAGTTTGGAATCTTGCATGAGCTTCTGTATTTTTCAATCTCTCCGATATACCTCCTACTCCTTCCATCGATACAGTAACATTAAAATTAAAGGGAACTCAAACATTCCTGCTGTCTTGTACGCCTATATGCAAAAACGGTGCCAAATTTACCGTTCTCAGCAGCCCCTAGGTTGAACCGATGTATGATGAACGCGCAATATTTCAATTCTGTTCTTTAAATCCCCCCTAGCTAAACGCGACGCCCTTTCGAACCAAAGCAAAAACACAAAAATGATGCCAATTCCGGTGATCAGCTTTACGCATAATATCCTGCCGTTTTCTACAATTCTGTACTCCAAAAGGTGATTGAATGATCTGCCTATGTTCCTTCAAACGTCCTCGACTGTCTAGCCCTACTGTTCTGCACCACTCCACCACATCTTGGGATTAAATGTAACGCAACCTCCGCCTTCCCTCCAGTAAGTTTGCTTTGCTAGCTAGCTGGGTTTGAACACCGCCATAGACCTAACTGTTTCCTTTATAATGCAAATTACAAAAACACGCTCGGTCACGTGACTCTCTCTGTGCCCGTGCTGCTTCGCGCTAGAAGAAGGAAGGTTTACAAATCTTCGTCCTCGTCGGGCAGAGCCGTTGCCTGTGCTTCCTCCAAATCCTTCTCGATCTGCACCTGCCAATCCTTGTCCATCTTCACTTCCGGTGGAAGCAGGGCAGGCATTGCAACGAACTCCAGGTTCGGGTCGCCGACCAGCTTGCGAGCCAGCCACAGGAAAGGTTTCTCGAAGTTGTAGTTGGACTTTGCGGAAATGTCGTAGTACTGAAAGAAAAAGCAAACGTTAGCCTGGGGCCGGCGGAGTTTTGCCCGAACAACGCGCGTTCAGTCCCAATACTAACCTGTAGGTTCTTCTTCCGGTGAAACACGATCGACTTGGCCTTCACTTTACGATCCTTGATGTCTACTTTGTTGCCGCACAGCACGATCGGGATGTTTTCGCAAACGCGCACCAGATCGCGATGCCAGTTGGGAACGTTTTTGTAGGTTACTCGTGACGTGACGTCGAACATAATGATGGCACACTGTCCCTGGATGTAGTAGCCGTCGCGAAGCCCGCCAAATTTTTCCTGCCCGGCCGTGTCCCATACATTGAAACGGATGGCTCCACGGTTCGTGTGGAATACCAGTGGATGCACCTCTACGCCGAGGGTGGCGACGTATTTCTTCTCAAACTCACCCGTCATGTGGCGTTTGACGAAGGTCGTTTTGCCGGTACCGCCGTCGCCAACCAGCACGCATTTGAAAGTGGGCATATCTCCTTCCGCCATTGTTGTTGACAATTGTTTTCACTCGTTAGAAAAGGAAGCCGAATATTACAGATGAATGTGTCCCGTTGATCGTTCGCGCTTTTGTTGCTATTCCGCTGGGATCCTGAGTTCTTCAAGGCGTTCTTCTGATGAAACTTTGCACTGCGCATCGTTACAACCATGAAAGAAAGGTACATGAGGAAATGAATTAGGGCAAATAGTAAGATTAAAAAATTGACAGCCAAATTTCGTAATCCAAAACCATGGATGAAAATGTGTGCTTCTTGTGTGAATTCAGCTATGGATTTTCGTATTTATAAACAACACACACAATACGACAACGGAAGGCACGCAGCAACTCGAGAAGCTTCTTCGAACTGACAGACGACCGGGTGTAGGAAAGGGATCCGGCGCTTCACAATGCGAGTGACGTCATGATGGAGGAAAACTTATTAGCAAGAGTTACAATTTTAATCCAACGCCAAAAAAGGATTCGAGCTGGATGAGCAAGCCAGCTGGATGTTTTCCTCCTCAACTGAGGTACAAAAAAAAATCGCCCTATGTCATAGTGACACCAGTCGGTAGCGTTAATCAAAAGTGCAGCTAATGACGCGCTGTTTAGAAAAAGCAATTATTACAAACTTGTTTACACATTTCGTAGAATTACTGCAGCATTATGCCTAAACGATCCGCGCGTAAGCGCATCTTTTAACGCATTGGCCAGATTAGAACTCCTATTAAGATACGAACAAAGTCTCGCGCAGACACCGCATAAGAGTAGGCTATGACGAAGATCAACCTTGTAAAAAAGTACGTTTCGAATAACTGGCGTAAGATTTGCAGACGACGCACGAATTCAACACGAAAGAACACCCTCAAAGTCTCACAATGGCAATGAGACGTAAGCAATGGTTGTCAAACGGCACGCTTCTGTTTCTGCGCCAATATTCCCGGTATGTTGCTCTAGAGTGCGTATGAATGGCAGATGTTCTGAGAAGCGCAGCTTCTTGCAACACTGCCTCTCCTGCCTTTTATGCGAACCGAAACCGCTACCACGTAGCGCAAGTAAAGGCTCAGCTACAGTAGCTAGCTACATCATTTCTTAATCCTTTGTCCGATCCTCTTTCATGTCCATCCGGTCGTATCTGCATTGCCACCACACTTCCTGACGCCAAAGCCGGCGAAGCGACGACGAGAAGCAGAACCAAATTTTATGCAAGAAAAAAGTGCCCTGTCTCCGCGATGCACTTTCTTGCACAGCCACTCTGACTACATTCGCATGATTGGGACGCTAACTACATTCGAAAATGATCGCAATGCACGTACGCTGTACAATTTCACACCATTTACACACTTTTTCGCAGTACTTACAGAAAGAAAGCTTGACCACACGACGGAAAAAACGCTCTAGCTGACGAGAGGAGCCCAGGTTAGCAAACGAAACGATGTCAGGAGGCGCGAAATGTGCGGCTATGTTGATTGCTGTTTCGCTCTAGCCGCCGTGACAGGCGAGCGTGACAGAGAGCGAAACAGTTAGGGCGGAAATACAGCAAGAAAGTTTCTGCTTTCAAGATAATCGCCGCCACTGACAGCTGCGTGCCGGTATTTGTGTTTGAAAAATAACCGAAATGTGTGGAAACTTACTTTTACATTTTAAGCGTTCTCCCCCGGTTTATATTATGCCCCTTTTTATCTTACTTGCTTCATAATCAAAATGAAGAATACGTCGAATGTCCAAAATCTGTTGCCCATGCAACAATGGATGGTTTGAAAAACGACCGAAATCAATTTACGAATGCAACAACACCATTTATTTATAACGTAAATTATCAAACAGCTGAAAATATTGCTAAATATGAGCTACAATAAGACGCTTGTTTTGTTCAAGCTTGTTTACGATGGACCGCGGTCGTTATCATTGCACCGCCAGTCAAGCTTAATGCATGTAAATAGAATACCAGAGATAATCGTGATAGGAGTCTGCGTCGTTGTCGGTACATATTAGCTGCCTTATTTCCAGCTGCACTCACTACCCGTTTGAAGCCGCAAAACATAACGATGAAAACGTTTAACTTTACGGGACTAATGGCACCGGTGTTCACCCCGTACACGAACGGGAAGTTAGTTATACAGTGTGCTCTATTTTGTTGATTTCTGTAACTAATGGGCTGATCGTTTCAGTGAAACATTAAATCTACAAGCCATCGAGCCGTATGTGGAACTACTGAAAGCGAACCGTGTGAAAGGTGTGCTCGTAAATGGAACCAGCGGCGAAGGAATGCTTTTGACCGTCGCAGAACGTATGCTGGTGACGGAGGCTTGGCAAAGCGCCTGCAAAAAGCATGGTATTACCGTCATGGTTCAGATTGGAGGAGCACCATACCCGGATGTCGTGCAACTGGCGCGGCATGCCTTGCAGATCGACGTGGACGCGGTACTGTGCCTTCCGGAGCTTTATTTTAAACCAAAAACAGCCGAAACGCTGGTGTCCTATCTGAAGAGTGTAGCGAAGTACTGCCCCACATTACCGTTCTTCTACTATCACATCCCGATGTTTACCGACGTGAATGGTAAGATAAAGCCAGCTCAGAAAAGCGCACACAGGAATTTACTTTTCTTTCTCAACAGTTCACATGCCAACGTTCCTGAACAGGGCAGAGCAAGAGATAGGCAACTTCCGAGGGATCAAATATACGAGCGGAGATCTTGAGCAAGGTAGCGCATGTTTGAAGGACGGACGTACCATATTCCTCGGTGCCGATACTATTCTGTGTGGCGCAGTAGCGGCCGGCTTCGACAGTTTCATTATGACGACACTGAACATCTGTCCAGAAACGGCGTTCGAAATCATTACCGACGTGAATCGGGGAGCTGTGCAGGACGCTAGAGAGAAGCAGCGTAAGTTAAATGCACACATTGCCACAATACTACAGCATGGCGATTGGGTATCGGCCATGAAGAAAGCATTCAGAGAGAGGTTTCCTTCAATCGAGGTCGGCCATACCCGGCCGCCACTCAACGCTTGAAGATGTGCTTTATTGGGGAACGTAAAATACGGTGCCTTCTTTGTCGCCTACCTTAATGGCTGTCCATGAACTGAAGATCGGAAACGAGTAGTATTGTTTGGGGCAGCGGCCGCGGTTGGGGAGATAGCACCGTCAGCACTTGCTTGTCCATGTTGACATTGGTGACGCAAATAAAGCCTGCCACGTTGGTTTGGATCACATTCTCGTCGGTACTTTCGGCAAAGCTAACTGCCAGTATGTGGTGTAACAGCTGGGGACCGGGCTGGACGGCGACTAGCTTCGTGTAGTTATCTTCCGCTTTCATTCCCAGCGGTAAGCAGGAAGCTGGCAACGGCGGAGAGCCTACTTTGAATATTTTTATGTCCGAAAATTTTACATCAAAACTGTGTGGAAAAAGTGGCATTTTGGAGCCGTAAAAATATTCCCTTATCCGCAGATCTCTTGCTTCGGTGCGCTGGGACTTGGTACGTTCCACTACACCGCCGCTCTTCGGCAGAAAGACCACCTGCACGGTGCTCTTCACATCCCGCAGCAGCTCGTTGTACAGACGTTCCTGATCGAGCACGAAGATGGCGTTCACTTCGAACGCTTCAACGGTGTGCAGTATGTGCGAGTAGCCGGATCCCTTCACCCAGCCACAGGTGTTGATGATCATGCCGGACGATTTCGCCTTTTTGTTTGCCTGCAAGCGTTCCAGTGTTGTTTCGGCCAGTTTCGAAATCAGCACATCGTAGAACGTACTGTTCGAGGACGGTGAGCTGTGCCCGTAATGGTACACAAGCGGCGCCTGTTGGGAGAAACCTTCCGCTACCGGTGCCGGTCGCTCTACCAGCAAAGCTCCAATGGTGCCGGGTATAGCGATCCCACCCTGGCCCACATCTAAGTCAACGTAAATGGGACGCCTGCCCAGCCGAACCGCGTAGTTCAAGAATATGCGGCACAGTGTGGTCTTTCCTACATCCATCGGACCAACCACCATCGCGATCGGACCCTGCGCATCCTCCTGCTCGGCCTTGCTGCGCAAGTGTTCCAGCGCCGAATTGGCATTCAAGTACATGACCATGGGCGTTTCTTTGGCAACGTACGCCACATCGGGCTTACCGCGCAGCTCGATCGTACAGCCATGGTAGGTGAAGATGGCCACCTTAGCGCCAGTGAAGAAATCGTACGGCTTCTTCACGACCAGCTCCGTACCGAACAGTTCCGCCAGTCCATTGAGAAGCTGAAATGGCGCAGAAATGGCAAAATGACCGTGAACGCGACCGCGACCGTGATGCATCCATGTGTTTGCACAGAGCGATGACTTACCACAACCGACACTTTCTCGTTCTTATTTTCTATCTCAAACCGCAGCTCAGAATCGGCCTCAAGCTTGTAGTCCGTTTTAGGAATGGCTTTGTCGTCGGACATTGTACGAGGAGTAAAACATTAGTGAGTAATGTTGGTTCAATGCTGTGTTCTTTTTGAATCTGAATTCACGTAAACAAAGTGCGTTGTTCCTGTTTGTTTACCACACCTGTTTGACAGAATCGTGTGTCAGTCCAATGTCAAATGCTCCTGGCAAGAGCACCGAAAACATTGATTACGAAATCGTGCGTTGGGATGCGATGGTAACAGATCCCCAAAGTTTGTTAGTGCTGTTTGTTGGTGCATAATGTTGGCAGCCGCTGTCCGTCCCTTTGTGGCTCGGCCACTGCTGTTGCCCGCTCTGCGCTTGGTACGCTATCGCAGTCAGGATAGCCAAGGGTCCAACAGATCACCGAAACCCTCGGTCAAACATCCGGACACGATATTCGACAAGATCATCAAGAAAGAAATCCCTGCCGACATCATTTACGAGGACGAGAAATGCGTTGCTTTCAACGATGTCTCGCCGCAAGCTCCAGTGCATTTCCTCGTGATACCAAAGCAAAAGATTGATAAATTGGAAAACAGCACATCCGGTCAGGTGGAGGTACTTTTGCTGCTGCCCAAACGGCGCTCTCCAAAAGGTAATTTATGGTTGTGCTTATTCGTTACAGATTCTCGGGCATCTGTTGCATGTGGCCGGTCAGTTGGGAAAGTCGAAGGCTCCCAAAGGATTCCGATTAGTTATAAACAATGGCGATGACGGGTGCCAAACGGTGTACCACATACATCTGCATGTGATCGGTGGCCGACAGCTCGGATGGCCACCAGGATAATAATCCCCTGCTGTCCAACGAATAAAGAAGGAACCCACAGCAGCTAGGATAATTTTGTCCTTTTTAAAAAAAGTTTAATCATTTGTTTACGCTGTTTATAATTGCCGGATGACATATTTGACAGCTGAAAAGGTAACGGAAAACGAGCTGTCAAGAAGAATGAAAAGCAAACCAAAACAAACACGCACATAATCAACAACAAATATCTTTCGAGGAGCTTTTTTCTCACTAATTTTCCGCGTTTTATCCCAACATGTGTGACAATACAGGCGACACTCCGAGTGCGTCTGCTGCTCCAGACATATCGGAACCATCTACATCCGGGAAAATACCAGGGGAAAACTGTGCGACACGGAGCAGCGAAACTGAACCCAAGGCAGACACAAATGTCCCCAAAACAATGTTCACCATCAGCCAGCCCGAGTTTAACGAGGGGACGATGGCAGGCGATTCACCTTGCTCCACACGCAATACGCTCAAGCTGCGTAAGGACCATCACAACCGTGTGCAGACTCGCGCATCACCATACCTTAAGATACGGCCGTCGGCCCTGCTTACGTCTCGCTTTCTGGAAGCCGTCTCTCACAATAACACGGAAAAGGTGAGGGAAATGATACAGCAAGGTATGTCCCCAAATACGTACGAAAGCTATTTCAATCGGTCAGCGTTGCACATTGCATGTAGTAGAGGCTTCCGTGATATCGTGCGAATTTTGCTCGAGAATGGAGCAAACCCGAACATCAGGGATAAAAATATGAACACCCCGCTCCATTTGGCCTCCAGCACGGAAAGCGTCGAGATAGTGCAGCTGCTGCTCGACTACGGCACCAACGTACTGTTGCGCGATTCGAATGGTCTGCTAGCGCTGGACTTTTCTATCGGCAAGCTGCGTCTGTCGGAGCGTATCATATCGAAGATGCAAAAACTAACTCAGAGCGACATACACAAACATCGGGAAAAAACGGCCGAAGTTTGCGAACGAATCTTTGCCATGTTTAAGCAGCAGATCAGAAATATCGATCCAACGAATCTAGGGTGTGATGAGGCCAGGCTGGAACAGATGCTGAAAGATTTCTCCGAACAACTTGATAAGGTACGACAGCGCAAAATAGATCTCGACTCGATCGTCGATCAAATCAGTAATCTCAAGGTGAAGAGTGAGATTGATAACGATGTCAGCTCGTTGCTATCAACGTTGCAACAGTTCACACTTTAAGCATGACCATTATTTCAGTGGCATCATATTCCGATCGTGGGCGAGTAACATTCCCCGTAGTGTGTATCTATGTATTCTATGTTCCTCCTACCTAATGTACATATATGGTATCGTTTACAATAAATACTGGTGGACGAATTTCGAAACACGCCAATTGGTCCATTTTATTTGCCCGGCTTTAGAGAACGGTCGATTTTCTCGCCCCGTTTGCGCTTGTTGAGCGGATTGCGCGGATCATAAACGTCGTACCAGTCGTCGTCCTTTGTGGCTGCATCTTTCGCTAGTATTGGATCCTTTTTCTCAAATTCCAGCCGGTGAGCAAGCCAATTGTCTCCTCGAATGTCTTCCTCTTCGTCTCCTTCAGTAGCTGTTGCAGCTTGGACGTCATCCCGTTCATGGGCGGAATGAAGCTTGGATTTAAACTTTTGCAACAGTTCCATCGTAAAGTTTTCCCGGGAGCTACCCTTCTTGGGAAGCTGTTTAGTCTTCTGCGAGTATTCTTCCTGCACCCGTAATACTTCGTTCATCACTTCATTACGAGCCGTCTTTTTCGATGCCTTTTTCTGTTCACTTTCCTTCTGCTTGTCCTTGGACCGTTTGTCCGAGTGAAAGTCACGTTTTAGCTTGTTAATTTCTTGTCGAATCTTTTCCGCCTGTTCCCGCTTTTCCTTCTTCCTGTCACCGTCTAGCTCGTAATCGGAATCGGATTCAGATTCGTTTACATCCGCCGCTGGTTTTTCATTACGTTTGTCGTCCGCCTTACGCTTTAGTTTCTCTCGCACATTGTCCACTTCATCTTTTTGGGATGGTTTGGATTTTGAACGGCCATGGCTGAAGCTTTCTTTATCTTCCTCCGCCGAAGAATGGCCTCGACTGTCGGCAGAAAGCCGTCGCTTCTTGGGTTCCTCTGCAGAAGAAGTACTCGTTTGCTTGCTTAGCTTCGGGTCATCCAGCACATCGTGAGAGGACTTTCCACGTCCCGGGCCATTTTTCTGTACAAACACTTTAGTCTCTAGCTCTTCCTCTTCCGCCTCATCGCCGAACGAAAGCAGGCCAAAGTTTTTGACACCTTTTTCTTTTTTCTTCTTTTTGGAATTCTCACCTTGCTCTTTCGATTTATCGTCTGCATCGGTCAAGCCTCGCGGAACAATATCATCGAATGGATTGTTAAGCACATCTGTTCGAATGATGCGATGAGTGAAGTGAGGCCGTTCGTTTTCATACACTTCACCTTCTTCCAGCTTCAGCATGTTGTATATCGTATCACCTGCGACCTTGCCGAAAAGCGTGTTCTGATTTTGTAGTTCCGGGGTCGGTCCCAGGGTGAAGAAGAACTGCGAGGCGTTATCATTTTTACCGGAGTTTGCCATACCAACCAGGCCCCGGCGAACGTAGCGCAAACGGGAGTGGAATTCATCCTTGAACGGATGTCCATACACCGATTCACCTCCCGTGCCATCGCCGTTCGGATCACCACCCTGCACGATGAAGCCTTTCACGACTCGATGGAATATTGTCCCATTGTAGTAGCCTTCCAGGCACAGCTGAATAAAGTTCCGGCAAGCCATCGGGCATTCCTTTGACCAGAGCTCAATGTCGATATCACCTACGGATGTTTTGAGGAGAACCTAGAACGGAGAAAACGATGCAAATATATCACAACTTCGTATGAGGAAGGATCAACGCGAGCTTTACCTTTCCTGCCGTGGGCGGTTCTTGAATGTAAATATTGCTCATCTTTGTGGCAAAATGTCTTTCAGTCTATTAAATTAACTTTTCCTTTGCTCCGAAAACAGCGGACAGCGGATTGTTTACAAAAAGTGTTTGTTGTGTACGCTAATCGCACTGACATTTGTTTGACGTTCGACTTTGTTGGCCGGATGTTTGACAGCCGCCAGCAGCACGTTGAGCGTGCAAAACTACAACAAACGGTGGCGCACCATGTCAGAAGCAAAGAAAATTAAATTCGATTCCGCCGGCACGGCATCGGATAAACGCAAACCTAAGCACGGAAAAACGGGTAAGCGTAACTATTACGCAAAGGCACACGACCATGGCGCAGGAGACCGTTGTATGAAGCCGGGCCATCGAGGTTTTCTTGTAACGTGCAACGGGCATGTTCGAGATTGTATTCGCGATAGCTATCGCATCCTCAATGCGTATGCAGACGAACTGTACGGTGCAGTAGATAAAGCTCCTACTCCCAGCGATGATACCGGCGGAAACGGCGATGCAGCCGAATCGAACGCACCAAGCGATGAGGAGGACATTTCAATTACGCTACAGAAAGAGGCAGAAGCGGCTGGTCAGAAGCAGAACAGCAGAAGCTTCCGGTTCCAGAACGTCGAGAGCGGTGCCATGAACTGTCTCTTCATCCAAACAACCCTTCCGGATCCGAATGAAATGGCCGTCAAGCTGATGAAAGATTTGAGCGCCACGAAAAAGCACAAATCTCGCTTCATATTGCGCATGCTACCGATACAGGCGGTTTGCCGCGCGAACCTGAAGGACATCATCGATGTGGTGGGGAAGTTGAGCGATCGTTTCTTCCTGAAGGAGCCGAAAACGTACGCGATCGTCTTCAACCGAAGGCTCAATAATGATCTTTCCCGGGATGACGTTATACGCGAAGTGGCAGAGCTCATCACGACCAAGAATGCGGGCAACAAGGCGAACCTCAAAAGCCCCCAGCTAGCGGTAATCGTGGAAGTCATCAAGGGACTGTGTTGCATCGGCATTCTTCCCGAATACTACCAGCTGCGGAAGTACAACCTGGTGGAGCTCGTCGCTCAACCGAGCCCAATCCCCGCAGCACCGGCTAAGGAGGTGCAACAATCGAATGCTGAAGAGAACGCACCTAAAATTGCGGCGGAAGATAAGCCGGAACCAGCCGAGCAGATAGAAACTTCGGAGAAAGACGCAAGCCCGTCGGAGCAGGATAAGGTGGCGGCAGAGTAAGAAGGGTTTATTCGTAAAGAAATATTAATAATGTAAAACAATGCATTAAGTTAGTATGAATACAACTAAAACAAGGCAAACTGTTGCTTTCGATAGACGAGTGTGCATCAGTGCCGTGACCGCTTGCTTTGTCCTTCTGGGACTGCATGGCCCTCGATGGCCGTGCTACACTTGGAATTAATGTTCTGTATTTCGCTCAAAGGCGGAGCACTCGGAGTGATAACATTGCCTGATCGTTTGCGATTTGGCGGCGTCTTGGTGGGCGAATACTGCTTCAGGCACTCGACATCGTTGAAGACCACCTGCGCCCCTCCGCCACTGGTCGGGATAATGTCCCCTTTGTACAGCTTCGTTTCCAGCTCACCTTCCGTGTCCGCGTCTTGCCGTATCAGACAATATTTGTTTGTCTTTTCGGCCAGCACGTCCTTGTCAGTCAGTTTGGTAACGGATTTCGAGTTGGTGTAGTAGGGCTGCAGGATCGTTCCCAGCGGTACGGTATTGGCCGCACGGTGCTCCAACCAACGATCGCCAGTCGAGCGGGATCTACGGTGCCTAGTGTTTGCGACCGCTGTGCCGGGCTGTAAGCAAAAGGATTGTATTGAAACAAGCTCATGCTATTAACAACTATTTCAACTTACCCTGGAAGATCGAGGCGCAGCATAGGCCGAAACAAGCGACTTCACATTCGGCGTCGATTCCAACCGCTGAAAGTCTTTATCGAAACTGTTCGAACGGGTTCGTTTGACCGGTGTCCCCTGGATAATTTCCGACACCATCCGCAGTCGCTCTTCCTTGTCGCGCATTTCGTCCTGCAATTTATTCTTTTGCTCCATCAGCTTTACCTCCAGCTCGCGGCTCATCTTTTCCGACTCGACCGCAAATTTGGACGTAAACTTTTTCCTTTGCCGTTCCTTTTCCAGTTCCTTTTGGCTGACGAGCTGCGTTTTCTGATTCAGCTGAGTTTGTAGCTCCCGTACGCGTTCCTCCAGCACACGGTTACGTCGATTCAGATCGTCGATCGAACTCTCGTAAATCACGATCTTGTTCTCGAGGGCCGTAATTTTCTGCTTGCTCTGGGCAAGCACTCCCTTGAGCGAAACACTTTCTGTGCGAAGGGCCAAGTTTTCGCTTTCCATTTTGTGTAAATTCATGCGAAACCGATTTTGGCGTACGTTGAAATCTTCGTCCAACAGTTTCCGCTTCTTAATTCGCTGCTCCAATATTTCGGACAGCTTGCGTATCAGCTCGTTGCTTTCCGGCGATCCGAGCTTCATCTCTGCCACGAATGGTTCCAAGCTGTACACCAGCCCGAGATCGATCTCCATTCGATCGGCATGTTGCGGCTGCTGCTGCTGCTGCTGCTGGGGATGGTGGAGTTGGTGCCGCTCGGCCAGTTCATCGTACGCCAGCTTAAACAACTGATTCGCACGACGACGACCCGGTGTAAGACCCGTATCGATCTTGATCGGTGTGGGGCGCGCGATCTGTACGTCCTGGGTCATCTCGGCAAACTTCATCACCTGCGCCGTTTCGTCGTAGTCTTCCGCCCGCGGATTTACGCACACAATCATCCGCACCTGTCCTTCGCCGTCGAAGTAGTTCTTGAACAGATGCGTAATCTTGGAATCGCGGTACGGCACCTTCTTCCCACCGCACGTTTGCTGATTTTCGCGCAAAATTTCCAAGCAAGTTCGCAGCGTCATCAGACTGTTGTTGATGTTGCCCGCCTCGCGCAACCGTTGCCCCGTGTTGCCCGTCCGATTCGTACGCTCGCTGCCTGCCAAATCTACCAACGATAGCTGGCTGACGGTGATGGCGTTACGGTCCTGCACCACATTCTCTCCCTGCACATCGACCGGCGCTTGAACGAGCCGAATCGTGAACACGGAATGCGATCGGCTAGATTCTGCGTTCAGAATCGTGTGCCCCATGCGTTTCCGCTTTTGCCCAATCTGGAACAGTTCCAGCGCATCTTCAACCGACTTCACCTCTACCTCAGTCACACCGTGGACAAACATGTTGTGATTGGCGTCTTCCCGGATCATTTTGCTTTGCATTGTCCTGAAAGTAAAAAAAACAAAGGATGCTTCACTTAAACCCCGCTGTCCATGGTACGACGAACAGACCTGCTTGGAAAGGTTTGTTACTTACTTCTGAATGGTGGTTTCTTCCAATAAATCGTAAACGCTGTTATTGTACACTTCCACATAGTTGATGAACACGGCGTAGATGTTGTCCTCCTCAATGCCACTTATTTCTGACGGCTCCACCGAAGCCTGCGATGCCACCTCTTGATCCAGATCCCTTTTCCTGGTTGTTTTTGTCAGTTTCGCGTTCAGCTCCGTTTGGCGCTCGAGCAAAACTTCCGCCTCGGTAAGAATGTCAAATCCGTTTAGCCGATCGGATTTAAACGTGTATTTTTTGGCCTGAAAATCGGCGATCGTACGGAACAGCGCATCCAAGCAACGGGGCATTATGCCGCGATGCTGCAGATCACCCGTCATGGTGTACGTTTTCCCACTCCCGGTAACGCCATACGTGAACAGTAGCCCATTTCGGCCACGGATCAGTCCCTCTACCAACGGTTGCGCGACCGATGTGTAAACTTCATGCTGCCGGACCGTGTCGTCGAAAACTCGCTTAAAAATGTACTGTGTTTCCTTGAGGTTAGCTACCTTGTAATTGATAGCTATTTCCGGCGGCGTCAATACGACCGTATGCGCATCGGTGACGCGTAAACAGATAAGATCGGATTCGCACGGTGGCGGTCGTATGCGGCAGTATACTTGAACAGGATCTTTTACCAAGTTGTTGCCAGAATTTCCACGGCTTTTGATGGCCGACTTTGGCGCTGCTACCTTGAGCGGGGTTTTCTGGCGCCTGGAAAAAAGGTCGTCCAACAAAACTGTGTATTTGCATAAACCGTACGCATGGGGGTGAGACAAAACGCACGTTCATACTTACATCGTCTTCATTTTTCAAACACTTGTAATGCCGCAGTATGGAAACAAATGTTTTCATGAGAAATGGGCACTTTTTGAGGCTAACAAACTATAATTACACGACCAAAAAGGGGTTCAAACACAAGGAGTACGCGGAACTACAAACGGTGTGGAACTCGCACAACAACAGCTTCGTTAAGTTCGGCGAAAAGTCGTTGGAATGTTCGTTACGTTTAAAAAATGTCAAAACATGACAGCGCACACTGGGCATCATGATGGAGAAACAAGTCAAAATTGCAATTAATATCAGCAAACTTTGGAAAATTTAACGATTCATCAATTTAAATTATGTATTGTAAATTAAGCGTCACGTTCCATCCTTATATTATGAAGGTGTTACATTTAGACATAATTATGAAACGCATGTGTAGCTCGTAGCGTTTAAATTACTACCTTTTCAATTCTGATGCACAAGCCCACATAATCACAGAAGAAGAAAATGGCGTTTTGACAGAGCAAGCAAAGCTCGCATGCAAAAGAACGATTTTCAATAAACCGCGCTGCGTGATTTCAGGTGAATTAGTGTGAAAGTGTTTTGTGAAGATACGGCTGAGGTTCAAATAGTCCCGGTAAGTGCAATCTGGTGATCCACCAGAAGGTCCTAGCTATTAAACATCCTTCATACATGGAAAAAAGTGGGAAACAAATTGATCTACAACAGGCAATTCAGTTTATTACTAGATCAACTATAGGGTTTGTTTTTCTTTACATTGCTGCGGGAAGAGTGTTACTTGAAATTTTTCTTAGATTCCGTTAAGTACATAGTCCAATAGGAGATGGTGAATATCAGAAAGCTGACGGGAAAAATAATCAACGAAAGCTGATCCAATCGGCCGCGCTGGGAGCCCGCGTACAGGAGCGCTACATCCGCGACATTGCGAAATCTGAAAGATAATGATACCTAGGTTAAAGTAACTCTTGGCGAGCTGGCAATCGCGTACGATGGAGGGAATCTATCGCACCTTTTTCTTGTCATCACAGACGACACCTTCTGGGCGCTATGTACAGTGTCTTGTATATTGCTAAGGGAAGCCGACGTTGTTTTGCTGTGGTGATCTTGCGGTTGGATCTTGTTGTTGCCCGAAACCTTCAGGGTGGTATGCTCCAGTCCATTTTCACGCTGAAACGAGACGGAGTTTATCTGTTGCGAACGGCGGCGATACAGACATATGTTCACTATTGACTGTTGCGGGCTACTCGCTACCCGTGGGGTTTACACTCACCGACGTGTCCATCGTGCTTTGAGCCATTGTCACCGCTGACTGCAACGTTATGGAAGGAGGTATCGATGAGGCGTGCTGAGCCTTGGCCACTCGCCAGTGCTTATCGTATCTTATACCGAACAGCACAATGAAGTACTCCATTAGCGCAAAGAACACGAACAAAGTACAGGATATGAGCCACACCTGTTGGGAAGACGAGGTCCGGATTGGGGTAAATTAGCATTTATAGAACCACCAAAGCGAGGTACGAAGGCGCTCCTTACTTCAAGGCACTTTAGCTCCAACGCGTCTGGTGAATTGTTCCGCACCGTATCGAACATCGTGATCAATGATAATAGTGTCGTTACCAGCAGCACCATACGTCCTGGTACGATTTCTGGGACGACCACAAACGAGCCCCAGGAGATGGAAACGAACAATGTTGATGGAAGATAGTTCTCCAACAGGTAACTCTTCACTTCTCTCGAAAGGGTTATTTCTAATCTAGCTGAACTATGATTATCTGTCAAGCAAGGAAAGGCGATTGATGTATGCCATTGGGGCGTTGTCTGTTGAAAGAGCGGTCCTTTTCCTACTCACCATCGCTGTAATTGACTATCTGAGACTCCTGCTCGGTGTAAAACGAAACCACATACTTCGGAAGCCGGAAGAATCCATCGCCAAAGTCATTGGGAAAGGATAACGCATTTTCCGATCTCCAGCGGAATCTTAAATCTTTCACTGGATATTTATCTGAAAAAAAATGAATCAGGATGGAGGGCTAAGGGGAAGGCTAAAGCAGAAGCCAGGCGTTTACGTACAACTGCTAAAATCAACCGGACATCTTTGCACGTCCAATGGGTAGAGCACAAAGTCCATGTCACATTTGATGATGATGGTAGCTCTGTAAGACAGCGAAAGAATAATGACGCCTTTCGAGATACTGCTCCAAGAGCCAGCCGGGTCCTCCTGAATATTTACCCTATGCTTAAGCTGATAGTGCTATTTTCGTACAAACGCAAGCTGGATATCTCTTCAAAGAGGGTTAACATTTTCATTTCCCTCAGCTGGCGTATGTAGAGATCTGGAACCCATATCATGTCTCGGTCGGCCTTTGTTAGCTCTACATACTCGCCCGTACCTTTTTCTGTGTTGGGCCGAATGGGCTGGATGCGTAGATCTTCCCATGTAATTTGCAGGAAGACATCGAAGGAAATTTCCTGCAAAGGATGAATATTACTCATCGCACGGAACACACGGACAGGGCACGCTTCTCGATCACTCACTTCCTTGTTCTCATCCACGCCCGATATGCGATTAATGTACAGCGACACGGATACATCTGTCAGGCTGCCTAGCCATTGTTGGAGTACATAGAAGCGGGGTGTTTGATGGACTTTAGTCTGGTGGTGGCAAAATGGCAAGTAGTTGGCTTACCTGGCTTCACGTTCTTATCATAATCCTGATTATATTCGTAGTTGGTAGTGGCTGTCCTTACCGGTGGGAGATATAGTTCAAAAGCCCAAATCAAACTGCAACGAGAAGGTGAAGCCAAGTGTGTGTTTGATGCCATTAGTGATAATTAAACACACTCCAGGCAAAGCTTTCGGGGGCTTCCATGATGAGAAACATGCGCTCTGCCCAAAGCCTTGACTGTGCTGCTTCGCTCACTTCCTCAAGGATTCGTCCACTTCTTGCTACTACTACTACATGCTGGGACTTGTGTTATGAGCAATCCTGAGCAAACAAAAGAATAGCTTTACCTCGCTATGTATATGCAACGCATAGTCCTTGTATGCTGTGTAGGTCACATTCATGCTTCACATTTCACACTCGAACACACGATATAAAACTGATATCCCGGAAGTCGATATGGCCCGACCCAACCCAGACTGGATGGTCTTCGATCCTCGACCAGCACATTCAGTTCACCAGGAGTGTGATCCACACTCGCAACGACGCCATCGTCCCCGGAATCGATAAAACTTTTCTTTTCCTATTGTTCACGCGAAAGCTTGCACCGTGTTGTAGCACGTGTCCTGCTGCTCCTGGAAAGCATGCCGCTTCGGTTGTCGTTAATGTGCTCTTCCGACGGCTACCGAGCTACGTCTCTGGGGACGCCACTTCTACTCACTCGCTAATTTCAACCGGATTTAAACGAGTAACACAACCTCTGTAACATACACTACGCACAACGGGTCCCGAGAAAGGTTTAACTACGCACTGGCAATAGCACTCCTTTGTTGGGTTGGATGTTGAGCGCGTTGCACAATCGATGAATTCAGATCCACAACTAAAAACCACACCAGGAAAGCTTCTGCCACCTTTCAAATATCGGACAGGACGGGTGCGTGTTACGAAAGTAGTGTGCTTCAGCTCATTCATTCAAGCCGTTATGAATATTCGTGCGCCCGGCCGGGGTGTGTGTGCTTTTTTTTTATTCGCTTTAATTTAATCAATAATAGCGAGCTCATAAACTTGAAAGCAGTCTTAGTGTTCCAGCTATAGCTTGTTAGCTCTAGCTGGTGTGTCAGGCTAGGCAGGCTAGCGCTTCTCCAACGAATCAGGGACTAGGGCTTGAATGTTCACGCCCCGCTCACAATGCGGGTCTGCTGGCCCGGACCGGGAGCCTTGTAAGACGACACACACAGCGTGGTGTTGTGTGGCAGAAAAGGTAGAAATGAAACGATGACACGCAACGGTATCATTACTTTTTTTTAGGGTGTATGTAGCACATGGCCACACGAACACACTTTGCGGGAGTTTGCCGTAGATGGAGGATGGTGGAGCTTTGTGTAGCTTTTACTTGTAGCTTCACACTATTTACTACAAACAATTTTTTACCCCTTCAAGGTATTGAAAAAAGAACAGCAGTGGTGACGTACGGGATTCTGACGCCTTTACCATGGTCTGCGTGCGACCCTTGCTTGCTTCACCTTCTCGGCGGGGGGCGTTCCTAGAGCACGTGGGAAGGGCAACTAGTAAACATCCGCATCCGCAAGCCCCAAGTAAGGAAGCCAAGTGTTTTGCTATCTTGGCGGAAACGGAAACGGCATAAACGATGACGGCTACTTACTATGCGAACGATGGAGGTATTACACCATTACTGAATCCTTTGACGTGACAAATGATGAGTGATGAATGTTCCGAAGGTGTTGTGGCATGGCTGTTATACATTTGAAACATATTTTTCTAATAGATACATTTCCAAAACACACAGTTACAAGCAACACGTCATCGCGCAGTTCCAGACGAACTGCGCGTTGACCTGGAGTAGTTCATACTTTACCAAGGATACAGATTTAGAACAGGTTAAGCAAAGACGACGCCAACCCAAACGACCATAACCAATTGACTGACCAGCGCACTCGACTAGCATGCACGCGACGCGATGAAATATGATGTGACTCTTGCGTCTCGTCTGCTTGATTTTTCTTCGAACTCGATACCAAGAGGTTTCAATCTTTAAAATTTTGTAAGAAGTTTGTAAGCTCGGGTTTAACTTCTTGTAATAAAGGTGTTAAAAATTCTTGAAATACGCCAACCATGTTATCTCAACATATCGGCAATTAGTTTATGTAGAAAGTTTTAAAAAAGAATCAAAAACATTCCGAACCAGCAAAACACTAGCAGACAAATTGAGAAAATTGTGTTGGGGTGGGGGGAACTCTTTTTTCGGGTATTTTTTTCAATGTTTCAATCTAGTAACATGGGATTGTGGTTCGATTTGAAGATGTAAAACTTAGTACCAGTAGTAACACAGTAGGCTGGTATGTTTTATGTATAAACGCCGATGACGCCTTGCAACAGCCGATGAAGCTGTGAAGAATAAGCAGCATGATTGAACCGGTTTTTTTTTATAAGACGGTAAGGCTCGAGCTCTCTTCGATTTACATGCATTCATGTTTATGTTAAACATGCAGACACTTGCTTGATGACCTAAAACACCATATTACCATACATCCTTCCGTTTGTTGATCTGTGTAAAAGACCTCTAGACAATCTTTATAACAGTGTGATATATTGCTATATGCGTACGACGGTGCGAAAAAAAAATGGCGGATCCATAAAGCAAGAAAGGAGTAAAGTAGTAGTATAAATCAGTTCATTAGCAGTAACTTTATTTGTTTTGTTTCTGTGGTTTTTGTTTTTGCTTTGTTTCGTGTTCGATTTAAATAAAGGCAATATGCGTTTTCCAATATGCGCTGTTGGATTTGTTTGTTGCTGATTTGGTATTAATTCATTGATACTTGCAAGTCTCTATGTGTGTTGCGTGTGTTCTGTCAGTGTGATTTGCACTAATCCTAGCCCTTCCTTATTTCACTCTTGTGTTTTTTTGTATTCCTACTTGTTACGTCCTTTCTGCTGCTCACTGCTTCTACCTTATCTGCTTTCTTCCGTTCGTCGATCGTTCGTTCGCTCGCCCTCTCAAACTACTACAACACATTTCCGAATTGATCTTACTAAGTTTGAAATGTAGTTCATGGAAAAAAGATTGCTATTAAATTTTCATTATTGCTGTTTTTAAAGACTCAATGTAGTCGTCACTCAACACATAGCTTGGGGGGGCTGGCTGGGGAGAGTTTGCTTTTGTTTCCTGCTGCATCGCGAGATCTATATAGGGTGGAAATGAAAATCCAAAAACCAGGATTGCACTGATGAAGGTTTCTACCATGGAGTTATCTGAAGGTGGTGAAAATTTGCCATACTTGTGTTTTGGGTGGGTGGGGTGTGTGTGTGTGCGCGAGCGTGTGTAGCGAATGTTTCGTGTGGTCATGTGTTTGTATTTTGGCTGTGTGTCTATCTTCAGCAAGTGTACAGAGAAATATATACACATATTAATTCCATTTTTTTTCGCTTTTTTTCGTTTGCTTATGTTGAAAACAGGTAAAGGAAAACAACATTTACTATTGGGAAGGGAGATAAGAAATTGGATCGGTGATTCTTGTGTTTTGTTGCTGCTTTCGGTGCGATGAATCATGAACAACGTTCCTCTGCTTGGCCTATCTGCATTACATCTTATCACGGCTGGTTGAGGCTTTCGTTTCCTGATGGGCGGAAAATTGGACGGTAAGTGAATTTATTGATTATATGGGGTGGCTGTTTTCGTAAATTTTGGCGTTTTCTTTACCTGGTCGATTTCGTCCAATGATTCCAGCTTTGCAATCGGTGCAAATATGTTCCAATTTTGTCCCTCGGGCATATCGTCCATCGGGTGATTGAATGATGAAAACTTTGAACATCTGTAACGACGGCGAAGAGCAGTTGGTATAGAGTATAGGTTTTTTGATTGTTGTACGAACAGAATACTCACTTAAATAAGCTACGATCATCGGAGCATTCGGGCTGGGATACGGATCGGGCCACGTGTATGCGATGCTGCGCCGACGGTGGCTGCTGGTGTTTAACGTCCCGCGGGTCCATCGGTGCACCGCACATGTCAAAAGAAAAATCGCTTTCGGACGGTTGATACGAAGACATTGCCGTTTTACCGGTGTGCATCTGATGCATTTGCTGGTGTTGCTGGGCAAACGTGTGCTGCTGCTGTTGGATTTGCATCTGCAGCTGCTGCTGTTGGTGCAAGATTTCTAAGATCGTTCTGATGTCGTGCTTGAGACTCGATTCTAGGTTGCCAATTCTATCCGTCAGCTCGGACAGCTGATGCACCATTATGCTGGGGGAAAGCGAAGCAAAAGTAAAATTAATTACGATCGTTCCCTTTTTCGAACCCCACTCCCCTATTCACTTACCCTAGGTTGTGTTTTGAGTCGTTCTGTTTGCCCACATTGCTACTGTTCGGCGCCGTATGATGAAAGATATCGTCATCCGGGCTACTCTTGGGGGAACAATCTGCTGCCCGTATCGATGGCCCTCCCGGCAAATCGGGCTTGGCGCCGCAACTGCAGGCACGATTACTGATCGCACTCAGCGTTATCGTGTCTGGTGCTCGTCCCAATGCCGCGGACGCTGCCATGGCCTCTTGATGATGGGATATTGTCTGCTTGTGCGTGCTTTTAGGGCTCTCGTTCGGTGAAGCT
>NW_023405380.1:0-17500 GCF_013141755.1 Anopheles stephensi | reverse complement strand
ATTGGCATACATAATAATACTCAGTGTTTTGAGGTAAAATAATCAGTTACGATATAACTTATCTACATTCAAATACAATGATAACCAATAAATTAACTCTAAAACTCGAGGGAAAAACTCCGATTGTTATTTCAATTTCATTGATTTCGTTCAGCTAGGTGATGAATAAGAACTTACTAACATATATAACCTGTCTAATACTTACTAACATATATAATATCTAATTGTTGCTGTTCAAATAAATTTGTTCATGCTATCGAGAGAATAACCTAATATATAAAACACATACCGACATTCTACACATACAAGAACTGATGAAACGTTATTCAGGTCTAAATAAAAGTCGGGTCTAGCATTGTATTGCGGGACATACATAATTTGACATAGACGAGGAAAAGGTAATGTAAATGCAGAATTATTCGAACTGAATGGAAAAAAAACATGCGCTGGTAGGAACGTGTTATTTGCCTTTTTGGCTGCAACTTAACAAACAATAAAACAAAATTAGAAATACATCGGGCATTGGTTTAGTGCAGCCAAAGCAAATGATGATTTCTGTGCTATTTTGTTGCTTGTCTGCATGTTTGCCAAAGAAAGTCTAACGTGGAATATGAATTGTTGTAACCAAGCAATAATACATAGTGGTGCTTGATGAGAGTTGAAAAGTTTCCCCAAAACGTGAGGTAAATTTAGTTTAGTGTGCTTGTGTGGAAAGTTAAAAAAAACATATTAAATACAGTGGGTGGATAAGGGATTAAAGTCATAAAATAAAAACAGCAAGTAAAGGAACAACACTGGTAATGGTGGTGACCATTCCCTTTACAATATAAACGAAATTGGTTTGCTGCGCATAATTGTGTTGAATTAGGTAGGTTGTCGTTTGTCAGAAACAAAAGACATAGGTATACTTCCAAAATCTCGATTGCAATACCTCATCTTTGTCCAAGCCAAGCTGTAAAATACAAAAACTGGCGTCATTTAGTACAATAACAGTTATTGGGTTAGCTTAGTTAACTACGGTTTATGGTATAATGGATGAGAGGATGAAAGGTAGGTCATACGTTCCTATGTATACGTTTCCGTATAATCTAGCAATTAATGTTTCTGAATGTTTCAACATCTGGCTAACATGCGAATGTTGAAGTACAAATTTCACACAACAGGATTTGGTTTTTCTACATATTGTTTGATGAAATACCCACTGTATGGTTACACTTTGGTGTATCGTCGGACAACAGAGCGGAGCCAGTTTCCGCACAGAAAGGAATGGAACGAATGTAATTCTCTTGATCCTTTGTGAACAATGAGATAGTTAGAAACCACCACTTTTGGTGGTGTAATTACTAAAAAAAATATTTAAACTTTTTAATTCACGCATCAGCAATAAGTGAGCTTATATTTAAAAGCTTCTAACGATTGTTGACGTCAATTCGGATTTCCTTCTTTAACTTCTGCAATTTTTTCCAACCAAATAAAAACATAACCAGTGTCTTTGGTGAGGACGTCAATTACAGTTAGGTCAATGAAAATTATTTTAAAAATTTTCACAGATTTGTGTCATGATAGCAGCCTCATGCCAACACAGTATGCTATTTAAATAGGATACGAAAAGGAAAGCTGGAAGAAAATCAACAGTGTGTTTGGGAGAGCCATAAGAGTACCAAAGTCTGAATTGCGGACTATTTAGTTACCTAATATGAGTTATAAAAAGTGCTAAATAGAATAGAAAAGTAGAATAATTGCTTGACTGTTGCATCCTACCGCTTAATAGTGCCCGCTTAATGCTTAATCGCTAATCTCTAATCTTGAACAAGTTGCGTTAGTTAGCAGACGATAGACAAAACATAAGAAAGAGTTACATAAAGAAACAAGATACAACAGCACGGTTAAACACGAAATGAGACAAAAAAAAACGTATATCTGAGAATGGAATGATAACGAAAGAAGAACATTACGTGAGGGAAACAACATTAATGTACTTTCAAATGATCCTTTACTCGTGAGACACGGTGTGTTCATACGTTATGGGGAAATAGCATGATTGGGGATGGGATGGGGTTACTCAAATTAAACAGAAAAATCTCATAACATATAAACCAAAGAAACAAACAGAGGAAACTGTAACGCAAGCCATGGCTTGATGTATTTCACCTCAAAATAACTGTTTCCTAAGTTAGTAATGGTGCTTAAACAGCTTGATTCTGATTTTTCTGTAGTTTTCTTGGAAGAGTGTGGAAGACCTGTCAATTTTCAGAAAGTAGTAACGTTAATCCTTGAGGCTTTGACGACATTGGTATTCCAAAGTTGCCGCACTAGGCTAAGGTCCCATGTCTCTGCCTGGAAATCATTTTCCCAGCAACGTTTGCATTGCTTTTCGCTCTGCTCTTTTGCACCCAGGGCAATAGGGTTTTGTTGAGTGCTTGTACACATATGATACCATACCTTCTAATTACGTACGAAAGTGGATAGTGTAGAGGTAGAAACATTGAGCTTACAGTCTATTGTGCTACGGGAAGAAACTGGGCGCAAATAAAATTACCTCGTCCGTGTCGCTTCCCACCAGAAGCAGATCGAATGGTATGGCCGCTACCAGATCGATCAGAAACCATCCGCTCAAATAGTGAACGGCGATCCGACCCGGGTGGGACACTACCTCGTCCTGCCCGTTCACGAACGTAGTGCGAAAGTTAATCAGTATATCAACAACGAAGGTTACATCAACTGCGAATGAGGCGAGAAATCACGTGCGTTAAAAGAGGATCCGGACCGGTGTCCGGACGGCTAGTCCGGGAGTAGCGGTGCCATGCATGCTTACCTATTAAATCAATTATCACAATTGGATCATCCGCATATTTTCGATTCTTTCGCTGATTATAGTCCGGCTCGCTGAGCAGAAATGCGGCAACGTACGGTGTAAATATTGCTGTGTACATAACTAACAACAGGATTATCCAATCCCACACTGCTTTGAACGGTGAGTAGTGCAGTATTGTCCATTTGTGAACACGAGGACTCTGCAGTTTGTACTCCGGCAGGACGTCAGCGCCCAGCGATAGAACCTGTGCGGGCGCGCGCGCCATTCGAACCCCCGGACCGGGACCGGAAAGAGAGAAAAGAAGCGGGGAAGGAAGAAAAAACGCGTGTGCGAGGAACGATTAACAATGGGGCTTTTCACAATGTCAAGGTGTTCTACTACATTCTTCTTTCGGCATCATCCACAGTGCGTGATGTGTGGCCTGTTTGTTGGTTTGCTTAATGTTTGCTTCCTATGCAAATAGACTTGAAATCGATCGATTGACTAAGCCCTCGATCGCTGCTATGTATGCTTTATAGCCTCTATTGGCAACCAAATCGTACACACACTAATCCTGTGCTTTGTTTAGTCTCGGCGATGGCGCTGCCGAGAAGAGGAGACCGAGGAGTTTCGGTGAGCAGTGAAATTACATAAACATCATCAAACACGTGTCTATCAGTTGCAAAAAAAAAACGGGTTTAAGGCATTTTATAAGTGCAGCAAGCAGGTAGAAAGCGCTTCAACTTTTCGATCGACACCACGCCATGCTAAGGAGGTGGTCCATGCCCATGAAAAGTTGATGACGGCCTTCCGTATGCCATGCCATTCCATGCTGTTGCGTGCTTGTTGATAAGCAACGGGGTAGGAGAGCGAATCTAAAGCAAAACGGTAGCAGCAGCAGCAGCAGCGATAGTACTAGAAAATGGCCATGAGCAAAAAAAAAGTTTTTAACGGCGGGCATACATGTTGGCGCCTACACGAGGTGTAAGGTAGTTGGATGGCAGCAGGATTGGGAGCGCTTGGCGGAAAGGGTGGCGCAAATTTGCTACGACACGCTTTAGAATACGGCGGACGGCCCAGAGCCAAAAGGCCAGACAAAGCAAGGGGGGGAGGGGAGATATCGCGGAACAAGATCGTTTTAGAGTAGCAGCAGTATTAGTAGTAGTACTTTCGCTATATAATTACCTCTTTTCCCAGGTTAGCTTTGTCGCCACTGAGCCCATTGAGGTTCAAATTGGAGTGGGTGGATATATGGTTTTCAATTTTGATTTGATTTTTCTTCGAATCCGCACTGAGACGAACACTGGACCATTTTTCTTGCGCCTAGGGTTTTAGAGTGTCGTGCAATGGGAATAGATGATATAGCAATAAGGTCAATTAAGTAGCGTCAATGAGGGATGTTGAATGGGACAACTTTTTTCTGGTGTCCTGGGCCACCCCACCCAGTGCCCTGTGGTGGGACGGGTTAACACACAGACCTGCAAATTTTGCGGCACAGACTTGTTGCGGTGTTCATGGTTTAGTTTGGATTGGCGCACGAAGCTGCGGCAGGATTTGGTCTTGAACGCGGAGTCTAGGCTGGTCGCAGTCGAGGAGCTTGGTTTGGCTCCGATTTCGTTCGTCGTCACTATGAGTGGTATATTGGTCTGATCCTGGCTGTGTGCTCTGTTCATCTTCATGACACACGATGATAGCGATCGTTTGATTTTACTCTCCTCGGTGTAAACCTTATTCATATATGCTTTCTTGTGCGGCCGGTTTCGTGTAGGAACGGACAAACGCGCGCGCACACAAAAACACCGGTGTGCTGGTGGTGCGTAATCTCTTTGTTGTTTCGATTTTCCCCGAACCACAGCACTATATGTCATTCATACAACCCACCAGAAGAAGTATGGGGCCACTGACAGGCGACTGACCCTTCACACAAGGAGTGGGCTCTCGAGTGGGTGGATTGTAAAGTTATGGGTGGGACGTGTTTAGTGCTCAAAAAAGTGAGCAGAGATCACAAGGAAAATAGCATAGGACACACACGCACACACACACAAACTGCGACGGGAGACGGGAGATCGTCCTTTTTCCGTCGTCTATTCAGACTCGTAGTAGTAGTACCTGATGCATGTGCTCATGCTGCGAGAGAGCGAGAGTGCGATTCGTTCACACGCTGTTTTGAATGGTGTGGTGCGCTCTCCCATGCTCTCTCTGCATATCCTTCCAACACAGACGGACACTCACACTAGTACACACGAGCAGCGCATTTGCTCTAGTCTCGAGGCTCTAGGCTTGGAGCTAGTATTACAATATAAGCTTTCGTCTAGGATTCGTCTACAAATCGTGAAAAATTTCTCTGCGTGCGTTGGTGTGGAAGCTCGCTATCGGGAGAGCTCTCACGTGAGGGAGTGTGTGCCGTTTCTGTTCAGTTCCGCCCGCGACGGAAAAAGAAAAACGGAATCGTATAAATTGACGACTTGGTGGTCGGTCGATATAGAAATACGTGTGTACTTTCCCAACAGAGCACTTCACTTGAGGAGAAATCGAAGCAAATGAATGATTATTGATTTCTCAATTACACATGCGATTCGGTAGGATTATGAGCTTCATGCTGTTGTCGTCGTTTTTCGTTTTGTCAACGTCTTCGTCCTCGATGCCCCACTCGTGTCACGTATTTTGCTAAGGGATGCGCAATGATTTCTAATTGGACGGCACAGCACGGCGTTTCTTTCCCCGTACAATGGCGAACTGTAGTCACACTCGTATACGAAAACCTATCCACACTATACAGTCCACTGTATTTCGCTTGAGTTCTGTGAGTACAAAATACACTACTTTGCACGGGGTGTATAACTAAGCTAGCCAGGTAAAGTCACATTTCGCCGCAACTGTCTAGCACTACGGGACGGCACATTGTAAAATTCGCGTCCTCACGGTAACAAATCTCGCTCTCCACTAAAACTCATCACGAGCCTGGGAGAAACATCCCGTATTTGGGTTGCGCGTGATCCGCGCGGTTTTAGATGTGTGTGCAACAGCAACGACACATCGACACAGCGTGTATCCTTTCGGTGTGATGTGGCTCGCGCTCAGTCTCCGTAGCGCTAGGATATGCTTGCTCTCGCGGTAGCAGGCCGTCACGGACCTGTGCTGTGCACTCTTGTATGTAGTTGTTTACGCGTTGCACAATGAGGCCACACAACAACAACACACCTAGGGCTGGATGAATGAGAATGTATTGTGTACGAATAAAATGCGTTTTGTTATTCTCTATTTGGCACGTAGTACAACAGGAAAAAGAAACCGTAAAGGAAACAGGGAAATGCTCTCTTTGTACACGGTTCCTGTGGCGATGTATGCTTTGCCTGCACCAGCGAGGCACGTAAAGAGCATACACGTTCAAAATTATTCATCTTTCAATCGGCAAATGATCTCCAGAACAGGCGAACGTGAGCACTGTGTGCGATGGAAAAGAGGTAAATGAATTGAATGGCGGCTGTCAAAAGTAGCGAGCACGTCATGTGTCACCTGCCATGTTCGCGAGCAGATGGTGTGTATTAATCAAAGCAACCAGTTACGATACAGCTGGGGATTATTGGTCGTAAACATGATTATGCCACAACGGCAACTGAACGTTCGACCACTGACGTGCCATGAGAAAGCAGCAAGCAGTGTGTTTCAATATTTACGGACTTTCCGCCAGGGGATTAGAAGTGTGCCGTGGGACCTGCTGTGACTCGGAGAAATTCAATAATTGATCCTAATTCTAATTCCAGCACATTATCCGGCATAGAAAAGCTGGCAAGACGCCCTTCGCCGTATGCCGTGTGGCGTACAGCGAGACACTTAGGAACGTTTTGTACGAGTGGGTACAACGCATTTTTACACCCGGTAGTATTTAGTAAGCATAAACGAGATCTCACTGCCCTACTTCTAGACGTTTCTACTAGGGTACTTAAGGCATTTGGACGGTGAAAAGCGTTCATGCTAGAAAAAACTTACTGTTTCCACCGGTTCGGGAAGTATTTTTTCAAACTTGTGCCCGAGCAGAGACTCTTTCACACCCTCGGCAGCCGGTTCTGTGTCGAAGCTGTTGGTCTTGTGAGAAACCTTGCGCGACAGTGGCGAGAACTTGGAGCGCGATTTAACACTGTTGGCCTGCGAAAGCATTGATTTGTCCGACTTGTTGTCGAAGGACTTTTGCGCTTTGGTCGTGTAGCACAGCCGATCGGACAGGGCACTGTTGAGGCTCTTCATCGAAATCGGCACAATGTTGGGCGTTTCGATGATGTTCACTATCCGATTGTCCTCGTCCGGGGCGAGACATTGATTTTTGCGGTACACAGCTTTAACATTATCGCCACAGTGGTCGTCTTGTGCTCCTGTTGAGCCGCTCACTGGAAGTGGTAGTGTGTTCGGTGGGTTTTGGTGGTGGTGGTGGTGGTGGTGGTGGTGGTGGTGGTGGTGGTGGTTCGTCGGGTTACCGCTGTAACATCTGCACGTTTCTTGGTTACTCGGTTTTACGTGCACAGCCTGAGTAGCTTTACGTATGTTGGAAAGGATAGTCTCCGATAAGCTGTACAAGTTGTCCACCTGCTGTTGCTGCTGCTGGGGCTGGGGCTGGAGAGTTTTTCCCAGCGATTCTGTACCACCCGTCATCGGCACAGGAAAGCAAAGGCCCTTGGGCAGATTTGAACAGCTTTTGGTGGTGAAAGACTTCTGCGACAGCAGCCAACAGTCGTCCGGATGATCGAGCGTAGTGCCCGCCTTCAATCCTCCCTGTCCCTGTCTATTCATGGCGCCCATAATTCTTCGCGCGCCATTCAATAGGTTTAAGCTCGAGAGCATCGAGAGCGTGGACTTGTTAATGGGTGGCGTGAAGATACAGTTCCCCGAGGAATTGCGGCGCCTTCGGACGTGTTTGCGCTGCTCCATGTAGTCCTCTAGTTCGCGTTCGCCATTGCTGCCCGAGGACAGGTCATCGTAGCTGAGCGTTTCGCACTGCCTCAGCAAACTGTCCAGTTTGCGTATTTCGGACAGTTCCACGCACGAGTTGGCCCGCAAACTTGCCTCCGACATGGTGTTGCGAACATAATTTATCGTGCACTCGGTTGATGATGGCGCTTTTCTACACACACTTCGAGCATCGAGCGCCCTGTGCCGCAGCAGTCCACCCGTGCCACTCGTGAGGTTGTCCTTTTCAAAACGACAGCATGCAGCTCCCTGCAAATTCAATCGTAATTCGTAGTGAACATCAAAACGGGACAACTACTTTGACGGTTAATTGAGCTGGTCATCCTCTAAAGGGCAGCAGGAAGTCAACAGCGATTCGTGTAATTCACTCCACAATTATTCTTCACTAGAGGCGAATGCTGTACACCACCAACATATAATCACCACACATTTACCACACACACACACATATATATATATATACGACGAACAATCGCTACACCACCTGGAGGATCTACCAGCATAGGCTACAAATTCGCCATTAGTAGGCCACGCTACAAAATCATTACTAGCGGAGGGACCGTCGAGTGTGGGAATACGGAAATTATGATGTCCAAAGATACTGGCAGCCAGAAACTAGATACCGATAGGCAACAACATTATATAATTATGTTTTCCCGATACGAGTGCCTCGAACTAGCATGGCCACATGGGGGCCGTCGCGTACAAGGAAACCGAGTTTCTCTACTTTCACTCTGCTGCCTGCCGACCCAATCGCTGTACTCGCTCTCCACGGTACGGTAAAGGCTGGCGGGGAATTCCGACTGGCACGGTGCGACTACGACCGACCGACCGACCGACCGACCGACCGACTACCAAACGTTTCGAATGCTTAACTTCCACTGGCAGGCTGGCAGGCGCTGTCGGGAATAGGTCCTTTTTGCACTTGGACTTCAAGAGGGAGTCAAAGATATTTGTATCCTTTCCATCTACACACACCTCTACGCGTTGCCTAGTCGTGGGACGGGGGGGGGGGGGGGGGAGCTAGGGTTGACTGGCGCCCCGCTGTGGCACGTGGGTGTAGCGTGAGATACTATGATGGAATGGATTCGTTTCGAAGAATTCACGGCGATTATTCGTTCTCTCACTGCCGCGCTGCTCGCGAGATGCAGCAGCGTCTTCTCTACGCGACTGTGTGCCATAAAATCTCCTATCCATTAGGAATACACAAACACACATGCCCGCACGGGACTCACATACCAACAAAAGTGAAGCGAAAGGCGACGCGCAAAGGCGGGCGAAAGGGCAGGGCAGGGCAGGGCTGGGCTGGGCAGGACAGGAGTTAGTAGAAGGTGGTTCGAACAACACCTACAGCGACCTAGTGTGCGACCACGAAGCACGCAGACATGCAAAGCAACGACTACCTACCGTGGTGTTTGTTGTGTAGGGGTGCGTAGAGTGAAAAGGACATCCGGCTAGCGGATCCGGTGAATGTCGTCGCGTAGTAGACAGCACCGACCAGGCCAACAGGAGCGCCCCTAACAGGTGTGATGGATAGGCAAGCGTGTGTGGTTGAATCGGCACTACCAATCCTATGCTTTTCTAATATATCCGTCATCTTCCGTTTCTGAAGCGGCTAGCTTTCGAAGAGGTGCCGTTCTTCGCATTTGCATGTTGGAGAATATGGCTCTTGTGCTCCCGGAATCACTCCCGGGAGGAAACGGAACGAGTTCGGCTGCTTAATAACGATTTTACATAATCACACACACAAACAGACCAGGTCAATCAAGCGAAAGCCGTTCTCAAGGAGGAAGCACAGAATAAGCTTTGGAAGGCGAATTACGGCAAGTTCGGGAGCTGTTTTACACCCTAATAATGCGAATCAGCCCACTGCAAGACAATCATAATAAACCAAGCACAGAGAGATAGAGAGAAAGAGAGTGAGCGAGATAGAGTGTGTGTGTGTGTACATAAACATGCGCCAGAACCAGAAACACAGATGCTGTTTTTGTTCGAACATGTTGACACCAACAACAACTGCTACTGCTGCTGCTGATTGTGTGTCGTCTTACCTGTGCCACCTTCTCTCCCATGTTTATGGTCTGCCGTGTACCTTGGAAATATTTGCCAGAGCCATTGTCCTGTGTTTTATAAATAATTTGAGGAGTGAATGAAAAACATAGAAAGCGGGAACGTCCTCCGGCAGAACGCCAAATCATCCCCAGCCCAGTTTGGCAGCCCCGAAGTGTGCAGGAGGGTGGCTACTGCACACCACACACCTACCTTAGCTTTGAGCGAGTCTGAAGGCACATTTGATAGTGATGAACTGGTCCTCGCATCCTGAGCCGTCGTGGCCGCCTGCTTCACGGGGACAGCTTTGTACCGCTGCAGGTCGCTTTCTGATGAGACGTAAGGAAAGTACAATCTCGCATTATGATTTACCGGACCTAGAATTGGCGGGACACAGACCAGAGAAAAAGAGAAACGCACCCAGAAGAGGTTCGATTAGTGTTTGGGTTGGTTTGCATGTTGCTTTCGGTGGTGGTTAGAGCCCAGAAATGTTATTTCGAAGAAATATTTAATGAGTAGCTGTTTTGTACTATTACATCCATTTCTACACTACACCGCGGGTAATGCTTCTGCAGCTTCTAATAATGAACGAACGAACGAACGACAAGGCAATGCATAACCACCTAGCTACATGTAAGAAACAAACAATATTCTGCAATGAAATAATGGCCCAAATCTCTAATAAAAGCATTGCACATTCTCTCACATTCGGTAGAAGCATTCATTGGAGGCTTTTGCTGAGTGCGGGTTGGAAGTGGGTGCAGTTGAACTTTAAGTAACACAATGTCCACACATTACATCTCACATGGTTGTTGTTGCGATGAGCTGGTGTTACGATCACGTACGGAAAGTCCAGGAAAGGTATTTCTCTGTACACACTATTTGTAAGCGAGCGCGTTCTCGTCGACATAAGCAAAGCGACCAAAATTCAGATTTTACATTTGTACAGTTTTACAATGCTACAGAGTTTACATTACACTTTGTACAGCGTTTACATTCTAGAAACATTAAGCCATCATCATCGGGTTGGTAAAGCTCGAACTCGATCAAGTACGAAGAATGTATTTATTTGGAATTACTTTTCCTTCCTCTCGAACGATTACATGGATGTAGACAAATAATCTAGTAGATTAAAGCTCACGAAGAAGGAGGATGCTGGATAGTAATGCGACAGAGCAAACAGAAAACACAACACCGAGCATTGCACAATGGGCACCGTTGAACATTTGTGAGGATAATACATTATCTTTATAAAAAAATCTCACTGATAATGATAACTTATGATAATGCATGATGATCGATATTGCGCATAAAGATCATGTAATCATTTGTTCCCGCTGGTCGAGGTGGTAGAGGCACCCTCAGCGTCATGGAAGGAAAGCTGAACATGATCTGTACGCTATATTGACGATCGAGGTACAGGAAACGACCAAGGCCTTTTGTTGGTGTAAAGCCAAAGAAGACATTCCATCTGGATCGTCTCCCTGTGTGCAAGATAATTAAAGTCAAGGAAGCTAGTAATCGTAGCCTCAAGGTTGGAATGTGTTTTTTATCCTTTTTTGATTACTTGTTTTTATCGTTGGAAACTAGATTTATTCCTTATCAGATTAACAATGGAGACGCCCAGTCAGTTACGATGCGTATTCTTGTTAGACAGAAATCAGTTTGGAAGATGCGCAAAGTACCGCAAACTTGTTTTTATGGAAAATTTTAACAGGTCTACCCGATAGTATGAGCAAAATCTACTAAAAAATTCAATGACTTCCCAAAATTGATTTACCAACTTTTTTGCCGCCAAATGTGCCCACTGTGCATTGCAATAGTAGCTTACAATAATGCCATCTCGTAAGAAACCACACAAAGCAAAAACAGAAGAAACAGAAAGAAAAAAAGGAGAGAAAGAGAGAGATCGGGAGAGAGCGAGAGATAGCGAGAGATAGCGAAAGGGAGACACCTAAAGCACTGAAACAGGAGCATAGAAAAACGCGGGCGGGAAAAACAAACACAACAAATAGTAGTAGTAGTAGTAGTAGTAGTAGAAGGCGCTGTTGGGAAAATGGAAGGATTTTTTTTTTGTTTATACGGGGAAAAACACGTGTTGTTTTAGACAGGCAACAAACAAATATCGGTTGTGATGATATCAGAACTTATTGTTGGTTGTTGTTACTCACCTCAATAAGGGGGAGGATGGCGAATGTTTCGGCAACAATAAAAAAAGGTTGATTCTTGATTGAATATTTATACAGTTTTCAGCCAGCAAACTAAAATAATGAAAATTTTCAACAATAGCAAATATACCCCTTTCCATATGAAGCTTTTACAGAAAATAGTATGTGTGTTTTGTTTTGGTTTGTTTGGAAAAAGTTTTGCAGTTGGAAAATGGCAGAGCACTAGTAACGTAAAGTATAAAACAAAAAACGTTGCAAAGATTGCTGGTGGGTGATTCAATTTCAACACAATTCGGGTGATTATGTGTGTGTGTGGTGAGATTTTTAGACATTCTACATGAGCAGCAAAAGAGACATGCAGCTTCAGTTGGTTGGTTACAGTAAGCCGAAGGCATATTGTCGGGATGAAGAGTAACTTTACAACATATGGTGGATGCGCGTGGTTTGAAAATGGATGTAGTAAAGGTAGTATAGTAAAAGTGAGTAGTAAAACGAGTGGGTTCGTATTTATATTAGCTACAGAAACACGTGAACAATGCGTAAAGAAATGCACAATATTGTTAATCGGCAGCTGTAATGATAATATCTGATCTAATATGGCACAGGTATGGAAGGAAGGGATTGTTTAAAAAATAAAATGTACATAAAACCAGGGAAGTAGAGAGAAAAAGAGAGAGCGAGAGAGAGAGAGATAAAGAGAGGAATTATGGAAAGAAATAAACAGCGCGCAGCCCGTTATCGATTCTAATATTTGCTGGTGGTGCTGTACATCGCGACAGTGTTTGGAGAAAGAGAACGATTAGTAGTAGCAAAGACGTAAACGCTCATGTTTGCTTGGCTTAGCCCTAGAACGGACAACGATGTGGAGCAATTCAGTTTGCCAAAGATCGTGAGCGAGCTTGGCGATTACAATGTCGATTGCTTGGTCTGCTGTCTATATTATCTGGCGGTGGAACTGTCAACAAAGGTGCAATGACCTAAACAAGCATAAGCAGACAATTGTGTGGCCCGAGCGGCCACCCTGGCGCGCACTCCAACCCACTCTATGAAGAAGGAAGGGTGTACCCTAATGATAATGCCTACTACAAGCGACCCTCTGGTAAAGTAATACGCAGGAGCTTAGCCGAATATAGCTGCTGGAAAATGTGTAGTCTCTTCCGCGTTTTCTGCGTTTAAAATTGTTATCGAGCGTTTGTGTGTGTGTGTGTGTGTTGGAAGAGGGGTGCCAGAGCTTTAGAGAAATATGTTTAGCTGCTTGGTTTAGTTCTCTAATCGCTTGTTACCGAGGAAATGTTGAAAGTGTCGTGCGTCGTACGTAAGGAAATAGTAGCTTTACCTCTCATGAAATCATCTACCGTATGGGCACGCTTTTCTACGAATCCACGGCTTGTTTGGGAATGTGTGTTTTCGTAACAGCGAATTAGTTTCGCGCTTTCCACATCTATAAAGTAACCAGAACGTTATATGTTATATGAAAACCAACATCCGCAGATAAAATGGACACGTGTGCTGAAGTTGCTGTTGCTGTTGCAAGAGAGTACGTTGCAGTGTCCCGTATTGCCAAATTCCGCACACCTACTGGAATTGGCTCGTTAACGATAGCAAGCGTGTGTGACCGACAGTGTTGCAAACTCAGTATTTCAACCATAGGAGCAAAACACACAGCTTATTACATTGCATTGCATTTGGTACACATTCCGGGTGTGCATGAAACACAAGCATGGAATGGATTGCAGAAAAGCACACAGTCGATGTATACAAATGATAAAACAGAACCGAAATGCTCAAAACAAGCCCTTATTAACGAAAAATGAAAGAGACAAGAATTTCTACATATCATCGACGCCAAAGAGCGAGTATGCGTGTCGGAACAAACGTCTTAGGCTATATCGGATTTAGAAATACAATTAGCAAAAGAATGCTATGTCAAAAGAAAAGAAAATCGACAAAAAATTGCGCCTTATTTGTTTAAAACAATGATTACATTCAGCATAAGCAATATAGCTCAAGAGCAGCAGCTCGTACGAACTGATCGCTCTTCAATGACTTCAAGAGTTCATCAAACCATCCTCTTGGGGACTTAATAAATTAAAAGCCTGTCCTTCTGCGTAGTAAAGGATGAGTTTTTGAGAAAGGAGGAGTAAGGACCAGGATAAAGAAAGAGAGAAAGAAAGAAGGCGAAAAAAGAGGACGAAAAGAAACGAAACGGAACGGAACGCAATTCTTTGGTGGGAAAAGGCGCACTTACGTTTTAATTGCGCTTCAAAATCTAAGCTCTTCGTTTGCACAAACTCTGGTTTCGCGTTTCTCGAACTATGTTCCTTGCTTTCCACTCTCGCATTGTTCTGCGTGGTCTGCAAAAAAAAAGGGGTTTGTGAATATGATGCATTAGTTATTGGGTATTGTATAGAGAGAGTGTAAAGCACCCTCCCTAGACACGCTCTCCTTACGTCGGGTGCCGTGATTACAATCTCGCCTGGTCCGCTCAACGTGTCGATGTCGTGCGGAAGACAGTCCAGTTCCTTCGTTCTTGTCAGGGCAGGCGTGGACATCGGTGCCCAAATATTGGTTTCCACCTTGAGGACTGTATTCTTGTTGGTGGAGCTATTGAACAGATCGAAAAAAAAAGAAAAGAAAGCCCGTGTTTGAATCGACTCCAGCTGTCGTGTGAAGCATCGGTGATTACTTACGTCTCCATCGGGTGCTTGGGTGCAATGATTTCGTCTTCATCTTGCGTCGCATCGGAGGGAGGCGTTAGATATCCCGCCAGGCGAAGGCCTCGATCACGCAGCGCTATATGTCCAATTCTAAATGATTGTCGAAAACTAGCTCTCGCCTTATCAACTACAACAATAGAAATAAGGTACGATTGCGTTGGAGCAGTTGTTTAGATAGTGAGGAAACCCGATCGAGAAACGTTACGAACTTACATTTGCTAAGCTTCACCTGCTCGATAGGCTCCGGATTCGATGGATTGGATAAATCTTCAAAGTTTATAATGAACAAAGAGATATCGTCGACTTCCGAGCGGATCGGAGCAATCACTTCCGAGCAGAGAAATTTGGTTCCTAAACGCAAAACAGAGAATAGAGATAAGAATGTTGCAAGAGATGAATCGGTCAGTCGGCGCCCCATATGCTACCAGATGTGACAAACATAGATGCTTTTACTGCGCCGGTGTAATTAGGTTAACAGATGAAATGAAGAAAGTATAGATTTATTCTACCACTTAGTTACAGCAAAACATTCCAATCATTAAGTAGTTAGGACAAAAGTTCATTCACCAAGATAGAAGAACTATAAGAATGCAAACATACATGTTTGGAGTACATACAAACACGCATGCGGGTGTGTGAAGAACATGCTCTTAATAACCAAGAAAGGTCTCGTTTTTTTGTTACTTTTCCTCCTAATTTTCAGCTTCTCCCGTTTTTGCTTTATTCTACTTTCTTTCAATGGAGACGGTGGAAACATGTTGGCACTTTTTGGATTTGTAAAATTTATTCCAAAATTCATAACAAAATAATGAATATAACGATACTGAGAAGCAGAAGTGGAATTGGCTAATTGTTTACAAAGCTAGACGAGGAAGCATTTGGTAGTAACGATGTGTAACCGGTCGGGCCGGCGCTGCTGGTAGAGAAACAAAATATTCGCTTTACCACGTCCAGGAACGACATGCTTTCCATGTCAAACTCTTCGTGCTCTCGAAACACACCGCTCGAGAAGTCGTTGGGGCTGATGGGTCCCACAAACAGTCGGAGATCACTCTGGGGGAAACCATCCTTGTAATACTTCTTGATCGTGTCATACGCGTCCATAATGACGGAAATGAACAGAGACAGCACAACGTAAATGTACAGGCTGGTGAAGGAGTAGAGATAAATGCGGCAAAACCACCACAGCATCAGCGACTTCTCCGACATGATCGAGAAGGTGGCAAACATGTCGTCACCGTTGATGAGCGCGAACAGACACTCGGAGGTGGTGGACAGCGAGCGGAACTTGATGTGATACGGCCCAAGCACTAGCCAACCGCAAAAGGTGAATCCGGCGTAGATCAGCAGGGCACAGAGCAGAAATCGGCTAATTTTGGGTGCCGCTTTCTTCAGCGTCAGTATCACGACGTTGTACGTTTTGAAGAATCCCAGATAACGCAAACACCGAACCAGACGAGCGAATTGCCCACGCCAAGCAGCAGCGAACAAACGTTCCAATCGTCCGCGATGAAGTGCTTCCGTTCGATCTGCTCCTTCAGTGCCGATCCGATGATGAGCAATATATCGTTGAACACGATCATAATGTACCACATGTTGACAAACTCCATTTGCCTTCGCAACTCAGATCCTTTCCGTACGCGTGCTGAAGAAGTCGCACGTTGCCAGCCGTAGTATCTGTGCGCGGAAATGGCCCGTGCACACAGAGCGAACGAGACGAGACAAGATAACGATCACCAGAATGTTGAGCAAGCTGCGCAGTGCGTCATCGATCTGAGAGTTTTTGATAAACTCCACGTCGCCGTGGCATACCAGCCGCGTTGGTTCCGCTTCCAGCCGCAGCACCATTTGACCGTCGTGGTCCTGATTGTTGAACAGGATCAGTATGTCGAAGCGATAGCAGTCCGGAGCCGTTATCGGTCCGGCCGCCTTAAAGTTTACCGTTTTGATGGCAAACGTTAGTTCCGCCTTGACCAGCGCGGAGAAGTTGATGTGGATGTCTTTGTCGTGCAGATAGGCCTGGCTACCGTTGACCGTCACATTCTGATATAGGTCCACACACAGCGAGTCAATTTCCGGGTTGAAAACGTAGCTTTCGTTGAATCCAAAGATGGTACCGTCTTTGTATCGGTACAAGCACAGTCGCATGGGCGGCATCGTGTTGTCCTCGGTGGGGAAGGAGTACGGTCCGATCGCCTGGGGCAGATTCGCATATCCGGCTGCGGCATAGTCGATCGTTTTGAAGAACTCATCGATCATGTACACCGAAAGTGGGCCCGTCTCGGGCGGATAGTTGTTCACCTCCATCGTGATGTCCCAGCCGCGAAGGAACAGATGGGAGAAGGTGACCGTATTGTCCCACGTGTAGTTCACGTGTGTGTAGCGGGAATGTGCAAAGAGGCAGAGCTGCAGCGTCACGAGCACTATTTTGATAACTTGCACAACAAACTTGTACGGAAACCGTCGCTTTGCTTCCCATTTCTCGATGGGGTTCATGAAGAAAAACTGCAGCTTCCGCCGTAATCGTTCCTCCATCTCGTTCATGCGGGCGTCCTGCAGTACGGGCGACTCGACGATACCTTCCTCGTCGGTGGTGGGTTCCTTTGTTTCCACCGCCATATCGCTGTCGGTTCTAGTACGCTGGCTCGAAACGTATGGTCGTATGGGCTTCATCGTACCACGATTTGCACGTTTTGCACTCGGTTAATACCACTATCGTTGGATACATGCTTTCTCCTTGGTCAACGCTGTTCGAGATAGTGGATGATGAGAAACATACTAATTGCGCTATGTAGATTAAAGCGTAGATT